>NW_015390436.1:31193-38950 GCF_001527695.2 Protobothrops mucrosquamatus | reverse complement strand
TCCGGCTGGTGGCTGAGAAAGAGGTTGGGAAGTAGGGAGAGGATGGAGGAAGATGGAGTGGTTGAGAGTTTTACTTGCATTCCTGTTCTCTAAAGGGGCGGTCCTAGGGTTTGATGAGGGCGTGGCCAGGTTTGGGTGGGGGCGTGGCCAGGGGAGGGAGGTGAGTTCCACCACCTTTTCTCTGAGAAAAAAAGCCCTGTGTATATATATATATATATCCAAAGGTAACTCTTCAAACTATCAAGGATAACATCTGTCTTTCAAAGAAGGCAGTAAAATTATTTGATTTCTATCCACTAGTTCTGAACTAGCCAAAGGAAAGGACTGAAGGAAATTCAATAGCAATCTCATCTAGTCCTCAGTGACAGAATATAGTACCAAAAAGAAGGTTTGACCTAGAGCAGGGATGTCAAACTGCTGGCCCACGGGCCGGTTGCATCATGTAACCTCCACCCCAGCTCCGACACATCATGTGACGTGCCGAGTTTGACACCTGTGACTTAGAGTATTGTGGCCACAAAATTTAAGATTGAGGAAGTAGATTCAAAAATTACTTTCTACATTAGGCACAATTGACTGGGAATATACAGGCTAGGTAGTCCCTTTTCCTCATAACATATGAGATGAATCATGGCAGTGGGTTTCTAACTAAATAACTGTGAATGACATTTTCTTCTCCTTTCTTTTCCTAAACTAGAAGTTTTCTGTGTTGTGAATGTGTCACTTAAAGGTCTACAAATATAATCAGTGTTGGGGAAGGGAGAGAGCAAGAGAGAACTCTCTATCAACCCTTTTCTACTGGTTGCCTTCCCAATGTGCTGGGGTCACAGTTCTCATCAAAATCTGAGAGATGCAGATATTTTTGGAAGATATCAGACAGGAACATCTGGTCCATATTGTCCAAATGGCATTCATTTCTTCCTGACATTTCTTCCTCTTCTGAGCTAATCTTATTTTGGAGAATCTTTTTATCTTCCTTGTGAAATCTACAAGAATGGAACAGACCATTGGATTTTTTTTCCTGTTATAACCTGGACCATTGTAATCATTCAAATATTCTAGTACTACTTCCAGGCTGGCATTTCTGCTGACGCAAATATTCTGTGTTAAAACAAAACACTGAAATATTAGCTTTGCATGGAAAAAAGGATGCAAGGACTGTGTGAATGCCCTAATGATAAGCATATGAAACACTGAGGCATTTCAATTACACTACTTTTGCTACTTTGTGGCATTTTAGAAATTGTTCATATATCTGCTGCTTATTCTTCTTAGCAACAGTTATTATTCAAGGGATGTTTGATTATCATTCAAGACTAGTTTGACATCTCAGCATATCTATCTATCTCATTTCTTGGTTTTCATCAAGAAGAGCCTTCTCATTGCATCATTTCCTATATTGTCTCAAAATTTAGATTTCCCAAGCCTCACTTTCTCTAAAAACTATATCCTACCTGGAAATTATGGTAGGAATCTTCATGCTTTACTGTGGATTAGTCAGAGGATGCTCAGAAGATGGTCAAAGAGGATGCTTAGAAGATGATTAGCCCGTCCTTTGTTGTTTTCATGCGCTTCAATTATTCAGACACATAAATTGGAGGTATTTATTTTGCTGTCTCAGAGCCCCAGACATCTGACGCAAGTATTGCTCACAGGAAGCCATTAAAAACTAATTACTCAAAGGACTTCTACTTTTGCCAAGTTAATTAAAGAGATTCACTTTCTCTTGAAATTTTGTCCCAGTAAAAATATTGCTAGGTGGACATAAAAAAGTCATTTGCAACTGACACTATCCCACCAAATTATCCAAATCAATACCCAATACAATGCACAATCTTTCTTAGAAGATGCTGTCAGGAATATTCATATGTCTACATATATAATACATCTATATAACAACTTATATCAATTTGTTATGGAGACAATTAAATTTAACCAAACAATAATAAATGTTTTTATCAATACCATATGAATGGTATTTTATTAATGACATTCATGTTTAGATTATTTTCTTGATGTCTTGATCCAGGACTGATTTATTTGAAAAATAGTATACTGACTTCACCATAATTGCTGATCATGTTCCAATAATAATATCATTGCTTTGAGACATGGACATTAATTTTAGAAAGAAATGGTTTTTGTAGACATAATTGTTAATGATGCTTGATTATCAATCAAGGAAAATGGTATTGATTTTTTAAAAACAAACAGAGAAACTGACCAATTGCAAGAGCAAAGACACTACTGTAAGACAGAACTCTTCAAGGAAACTGGGAATCTCAAGCAAGGTCACTGGGAAAGATGGAAGCTTATCTCTTCTCACCCTGAACCTGCTCAAGAGCAGAATTTCTCCACTGTGTTTTGCTGCAAAGGATCATTCCTTTGTTCTCTACTATCCACTGAAAAACCGATCAGTTAGCACACAGGGAAAAAATGGGTGGGTTTTCTGTTGAGTTCCTCAGAATTCACCAGTCTTCAAACCTCTGTTTAAGTTGTGAAGCTTTTTATCGCTATCTATTATTTAAAGCCAAGGCTAGAATATTGGACAGAAAGTTCACTTCAGAGAAAGAATTATCTTTATCTGGAGAAGATCAAGAATTTGGATTATTTTGTGATGGTTCGCTTGTTATAGCATGAAATACCTACATTCAGAAGGTTGTAGGAATCTTCCCTTTTTAAAATGCTCTGTCTTTGTTGTTGAAAGAAAGAGAAGCCCATCCATGTTTTTCTAATCTTTCCTCTAGGGCAGGTTTGAAGCCAAAGTACAAACATACTTTGGTTTACACAAAGGGTTTACATGACTGATAATCCTAACTGTGTCTGAAAATATAATTCCAGAAAAGTCTTCATACATACATTTGTACTTCTTTTAGGTATATATGGGTATTCTTTACTTAAGAGGTAGTGTAGTAGGATAGACATGCTGTTATATTTCTTGAATAAATAACTATAATTTTTACCAACTGACTAATTGGTGGTGATTTTGTTTTTCCTCTTTAGAGATGATGAACTCATGAAAGAGCTTTTGTAAACAAGCAGGTTAGACCTGGCCTAAAGCACTAACTGCTTTTAGCTAATGTGTGGTCTAAGGTCACCTATGATTATGTAAATAGACACTATTAATACTTAGTTTGGTTCTGAGTTTTTGCCAAATGGCATATGACCTCTGAGACTATTTCCTACTTCCTTTATTTGGTGTTTCATTCTAGGCCTGAATTTGACACTTATCAAATCAATTATAATTTCCTCTCAGATAAGCTAATCCATTGTGTACTCTATCATAATCCATCAGCACTTACCCACAAAACATCATAAGCAGCCACATTGGGGGGAGCGGGATTATAAATAATACTGTATGGATTTTTACCAAGTGTCTCTCTTCCCTTTTAAAGGGAAGGTGGTTAGAATTAATTAAAATATTTAGATAACTAATATCAACACCAATGAAAGAGATTTATTGGTAGCAATTGGGAAGGAGAAAAGGCCTTTCATGCTGGGGGCCTTCCCACTGACAAAATCCTGGATTTTGGATTGATAAAAGTAGGGCTTTTCTACTGTTCTTAAAGTAATTCAGGACATAATCAATATGAGTATGTTGACTCACTCCCAATGTCATGGACTGCCTGTTGCGAATGTATTAGTTTGCTTAATTCTCATAGTGGTGTATATATTTAGAGATAGCTGAAAGCCCTTTATGAAGCAGCCACATGACCCCAGAAAAAGCAATAGCTGCATTAACAATTCAAAAAGAGGTACTTAATATATACTTTCGGATATTGTGAAGCTGTTGTTTGAAGGATTTGCCCTATGGTCATGGTGAGTATTCATTCATGGCTAAAAAGAGGCTATCTGAGCAGAACAGCATTCTTGGTTATTTCCTTTCCCTAAGTATGGTAGGTCTGATGCAATGTTCTCTACTATTCAAAAAAATCCCTTGAGGAGGAAAGGGTAGGATATTCTTTATACCAACTTCCTTCTGTAAGCATTCACCCACCCTTTTATTCCCGTACTTCATTTCTGCACCATTAGCTCCAACTGTCAGGGACAAGCAAATACATTATATGAAGAGGTTGATTTAGATATTCATGGGAAGAAAGGAAAACAATATCTTCTCTAACATCCAGTTCTTCTCAGCAATTGGGTACATATAGCCATAATGCAGTTTAGTTGCTTTGTACTTAATAAATTAGAAAAAATCAACATTTATTTATTTAGCAAATTTATATAGCCACCCAACTTGGGGCAGTATACAACATTAAAAATCCAAGGTTAAAAATACACAATTTATCCCCACCCCCACCCTCACACCACATGATGGTGCCAGCAAAAACAAGCTACTTGATTGGCTTTGAATGGGATCCCCAAGCCCATTGATAAAACCATGGCTTCAAGGCCTTGTGAAAAAGCTTTATGACCTAGTGTTATAGTTGAACTTAGTTAATATGTTGAAAGCTTATTAGTTTAATAATGCAGTGATGAAAAATTGTATAAAGGATATTTGCCTTCTTAATAATATCTTGATAGTATTTTACTTCTATTTTAGCCACTGTCTTATTGCTTCTCTTGCATTAAAAGTTGAAACATTATTTGGAATATGTCAGAGAGGAGAGTCATATTTGATCCAAGCTCTCACGAGAAGCTAACATTATGGGACAATTTAACCCTGAAGATTACTGGCAAATCATTTTTGTGGAGTTTATGGGAAACAATGTATTACAGGTAGTCCTCGACTTATAATAGTTCATTTAAGGACCAAAGTTACAACAGCACTGAAAAAAGTGACTTATGACCATTTTTCACACTTATGACTGCTACAGCATCCCAATGGTCACATGATTTACATTCAGATACTTGACAACTGGTTCATATTTATGATGGTTGCAATGTCCCGGGGTCATTTGGTCATCTTTTGCGACCTTCTGATAAGTAGCAAAGTCAATTGGGAAGCCAGATTCACTTAACAACTGAGTTACTAATTTAACAACTGCAGTCATTCACTTAAAAAATGTGACAAGAAAAATCATAAAATGGGGCAAAACTCATTTAACAAATGTCTCACTTAGAAACATAAATTTTGAGCTCAATTGTGGTCGTAAATTGAGGACTACCTGTACTGTAATAAATTGTAAATTTTGTTTCTTTAGATATTCATCTATTTCCTCTAGTCCCACCCTTTCTCTGCTCCTTCAGGGAGATTTAGTTTTCCATGAATCCTTATCGAAAGTTAAGACTGATTTTTCAACAGAAGATTCTTTTCCTTGAGCTTATCCTCAAAAGATGTACAGCAATGATTATGTTTCAATTTTCGTATACTGGAGATCATTAGATGGGAAGGGACTGTAATTCATAAGTTATGGACCTGTTTTGTGTTTGCTTAATAAGGTAGCCAATTGGATAGGGAAATGACATAAAAATCAAGTATGTGAATGACTTGTTAAATTATATTTTGAAAATTTGGAGTTGATGAAAGCATGAAGACCTTTGGATATATAGGCATAAGTAGCAGCTAAGAAGGTTGCTTTACTCCAGTAGAAAGTCCACACTGCACCTGAGCTAAAATCTTGGATGGAAAACATGTCTACAAATTTTACATATTTTATAACAATATTATGGGCTGTCTGATCAATATGATGCCAAGACTTAACTTGGTATTGCTAATATTATCAAATTGTTATTATTAAAGAATTCTATAATATTTAATGATTATTTGAAAATAATTCCCTTTAATGCTTCTTTACTATTTTCAAGTTTATTTTGTTTTTGCCTTTTACCTTAACATTATTACTAAGTTTGATTGTTGCTTTTTATCATTATACATTAATGAGCAATTTTACAAAAGAGTCAAAATGAAACTAATGACACTTAATTATATAAGTTTAAAAGGAACTTTGGATGTCTATTGGGCAAGTCAATGTATCTGGGTGATAATGATTTACTTTCGGAGAAAGATATTTATCTGCATATATTTGTTTATACTAATGAATGCAGAAGCCATTAGTGCAAAGTTTACAGCATTCATCCAAGCTCTTTAAACACATTTTACATAATTTCTTTTCTAAGTGTGGAGTATGCACTAAGGACTATTTTGCTACAGGGAAAAAAATAAAGTTCACAGGGAATAATTAAGAAGTATGCCACAGAGTTTTCTATGTTGCAATTAAAAATAATAAGATTGTATAAACAACAACAAAAATCAATCCTTATAATATAACAAAATTATACATTCACCAGTTTGCCTTCTCTGGAGTAAACACATATTTTCATGCTGTCATAAGCTTATCTTAATGAAGTCTCATAGGGCTGCCACAAGCAACTGAACAAGTTGCTAGTTAGAAACAGGGCTGTTGCCAGAACACATCCTTTCTTATTAGCAAAGAAAGGCCATAACTATAACTATCCTACCTACAGAAAATACTACAAATTCCTTCCTAACATCCTTATCCAGCACCATCTAATTTGCCAGCTCTCTAATCTTATTTAGAGATGAAGTCTCCACAGATGATTAGTACTCTGCCCAGGGATAGATGGAATAATCACTGGTTCAATTTCTTTTTCAATTCACTAATTTACAAACATTTAACTGCAAATTTACCATTTCCACAGAATTGTCCCATTTGTCCCATCTAGGTCCTATAATGACCTGGCTATATCAGTTGTCCCAAAGTTATTTAGAGAAAATCTGTGCAGAAGAATGAATATCTAACTCCAATTAAATATTTTTGTTCTTGAAAACCAGAAAGAAAATCAGGTTTCCCACAGTTCCAATGCATGTTTTTCATAATTTGCTTTTAAAAATGCTCTGATAGAATTATAAAATGGATGGCCTATAGTAGAGCTTAAATCTCTTCTCTGTATTTTTTGTATTCATGAATAGCAAGCTGATTTGAGCATTCACTACTTTAAATCACAGGAAACATGGTAGCCACAAATATGCAATATAGTTGAGGAATGGCAAAAAGTACAGTAGATACAAACTTGGGGGGGGAAGGTCGCATTTTTCAGAATTCTTCAACTATCAAAAGTAGTTTTCTCTTAAAAGCCCCACCTATAACAAGGCGTAATATCTGCTCTTCTAGAACTCCTATTAAAGTGCATTTCTCCCAATATATAATAATAATAATGATAAAGTTGGAAGGGACCTTGGAGGTCATCTAGTCTAACCCCCTGCTCAGGCAGGGAACCCTATACCATTTCGGACAAATGGCTGTCCAGTTTCTTCTTAAAAACTTCCAGTGTTGGCGCATTCACCGCTTCTGGAGGCAGGTTGTTCCACTGGTTAATTGTTCTAACTGTCAGGAAGTTTCTCCTTAGTTCTAGGTTGCTTCTCTCTTTGGTTAGTTTCCACCCATTGCTTCTTATCCTGCCTTCAGGTGCTTTGGAAAATAGCTTGACTCCCTCTTCTTTGTGGCAGCCCCTGAGATATTGGAACACTGCTATCATGTCCCCCCTCGTCCTTCTCTTTGTTAAACTAGACATACCCAATTCCAGCAACCGTTTCTTATATGTTTTAGCCTTCTGTTAGATCGCGCAGGCAGTAAGACACGAGTCGAGTGATAGTCAGCTCTCGGTTTATTGGCAAGGCATCAAGTAAATCCGGACTGGCTTCTGGGCCAGGGGAGCCCTCTTTTATGGGATTCCCCTGGCTTGTAATCACACAATTCCATTGGCTGGTAAGACCCCGTTGCTAGTTAGCCAACCAGCAACGGGCATGAAACTGTATGCAGATGGAGAAGGGCAATCACCCTTAATGGGTG
>NW_015390436.1:25062-28026 GCF_001527695.2 Protobothrops mucrosquamatus | reverse complement strand
GGATAGTTCCTTGCTTCGGAAGGCTGTGTGGAGGAGCTCTTGCTTCGAAGTAGGTTGCTTGCCACGAGGTTGCCCTTGTCGTGCAGTCTTACTGGGATCCCACCTTCGTCGCCAGTGTTAGATCGCGCAGGCAGTAAGACACGAGTCGAGTGACAGTCAGCTCTCGGTTTATTGGCAAGGCATCAAGTAAATCCGGACTGGCTTCTGGGCCAGGGGAGCCCTCTTTTATGGGATTCCCCTGGCTTGTAATCACACAATTCCATTGGCTGGTAAGACCCCGTTGCTAGTTAGCCAACCAGCAATGGGCATGAAACTGTATGCAGATGGAGAAGGGCAATCACCCTTAATGGGTGATCAGGATGCGCATAGGGGATTAAGGGGGGGGAATACAAAAGAACACAACACCTTCAGTCCCCTAATCATCTTTGTTACTCTTCTCTGTACTCTTTCTAGAGTCTCAACATCTTTTTTACATCGTGGTGACCAAAACTGAATGCAGTATTCCAAATGTGGCCTTACCAAGGCATTGTAAAGTGGCATTAATATTTAATATATAATTGAATGATCTTGGCCAATTTTTAACATGGTGATGTTAGTAACTTCTTTTCTAATAAAATTAGTCTGGATAGTACCCAGCCTACAGTTTGTATGCTAACCTTTTAAAAGGTAAATTTAACATAGAAATGAGAGGTTATAATTGCATTCCTGCACACATGGAAGGAGGCCCAACTGAAAGAAGCTCTTACTTCTAGCTAAGGGCCTTTATATGTATAGCTGATTACGTGGTGGCTGAAGATAATCATACAGTTTGAAGCAAAGGAATGATGATCTTGAGGAGCTGTGATACATTACATGTACAGATTGGGAAAGGAAGATACCAAATTAGGGGCATCAGTGTGTGGAAGAAAAGTCAAGATGGCAGCCATGATTGTCTGATCTAAATTCGGTCCCTTGATTCCATATGTTGCAATGAAAGTAAAATGAGTCAGATAGCTGTTCAACTCTCTACTGTGGATGCCCTTTTAGGTTATTGAACCACATGTCTTCTTCTACAAGTTGACAAGTTCTGTTAGCTTTACCCAGCAAAACTGATGGAGGATTTATAGAAGGTGGAGATAAAAGGATTGTGGAGGATTTGAGTTTTCTGGTCCTAGAATCTGAAACCCCACCTGCTAGTTGTTTGATATGAATGTTATGCTAATAATAGTCATGACTGCAACTTTATATTAATGAATGAATTTATTAAAACTAGGATATGCAGCAATACTTACTTTGGACTAAGAAATTAAAGGATGGAAGAAAGTCAAAACTACTACTAGAAGAACTATGTCTAACATGTATTAATTTCATAATTAGTTGGTCCATGAATAGGCACAGTTATTAGTTTTGTGAAAATATGGGTTGGGAGAATAGACCATGAAAAAACATGGAACAAAACACCGTGTTTACCCTTTGTAAAAACAATCTTTTTATATTGTTGAAATGTAGGAGGGATAAGTACATGGAAAGTGCTTTGCCATCAATGTAAAACCATAAGAGTGAAAATAATAAGCCTTGTTATTTTAATTTCTTTCCAATTCACCATCTTCAGGGATCTCTGTTTTTTTCTTTCTGGTTTTGAATGTCTTCCATTATTGACATTCTGTGTTGTAATTTTATCCCATGTTGCTGCTAACAAAAGTTTAGCTCAGAGGAGAAGAATGCAGGAATCTAGAAGTTGCATCTCTCAATTCACATATTCCCAGATCTCCTAGATCACTTTTAAAGTGAAGATCCCTTTGTTCTTGCTCTTTCTACTTGTGTTGATTGTGTTGATCCAACAGATTCCCCTTTGCAATTTCCAATGATTTTTTTTTCTCCAGAACTCTGGCATTCACTTATATTTCCTGCTCTTTCCTCATCACTCCCAACATGCTATATAGCTTCCTTTACAGAGTGAGCAGCAGTTTAAGAAAGCTTACAATAAGGATATACCTCCACACACTCAGGTCCTCCAGTACCTGGGAAAAAATAATCTGTATTCCTTATTATATTTTTGAATAAAACACAGTATTTAATTTAGAACCTCGCCCTGATTGAATGGTATGCAGGAACTGCTGCAAATGAGAGTCTGCTGAGATCTTGTCTTTAAGAATTTTTTTTATATTTAACTTACACCTATAATAATAAGTTTACAATACGGGGATAAAGTTTATAGAATGAAGCCAGATGATAGATAGATAGATAGATAGATAGATAGATAGATAGATAGATAGACAGATAGACAGACAGACAGACAGACAGACAGACAGACAGACAGACAGACAGACAGACAGACAGACAGACAGACAGACAGACAGACAGACAGACAGACAGACAGAGATCAAGACACCACTTTAATCTGAATAAAAGTCAATTTTTGCAACTACTTGGAGCTACAGAAACATTACTAAAAGCATCAATACCAGACTGGGAATCTGTTTTCCCAGACCACACCTTTTAGACCAGGAATTGAACTACCTTATCTGCTGATTCGTAAACCTTCTGTCTTGCCAGAGAAACACTTAATTTGCTAATCCCCATGCAGGACATCTGTGCACTTACCCAACAATTCAGAGCTTCCACAACCTTCTTGGCATTAGTTGAAACAGAAAGGCAAAATTGACTATCAACATATTGAAGAGAGCATTTTTTATATCAAATTGTTACAAATAGAGAAGCTCCCAGTTGCTTTATGTCTGGATGGATGATTTACCTGCTAATATAGTGACTTACCTGCTAATATAGCCTCCACTCGGTCCCCAGGAGACTTAGACCCTCCGGCCCGGGACCACCGGCTGATGTTATGTAATGCCAGGTCCGTGATTAATAAGGCCCCCCTCATACAAGACCTTATTTTAGAGGGGGGTGCGGACCTGGCAGGTATTACTGAGACCTGGCTAGGCGTGGAAGGAGGAATACCTCTAGTTGACATCTGCCCGCCGG
>NW_015390436.1:16725-22944 GCF_001527695.2 Protobothrops mucrosquamatus | reverse complement strand
GGATTTTATTTAGGGACGATTTTAAGTATAATTTTAATTGGAACACAGCCTCTAATATTTGGTTTTTAATTTGGTTTTAGAAGGGTTTTATTTTTGTATATTGTTATTGTATCTGTTTTTAATATGCTGTGCACCGCCCTGAGTCCTGCGGGAGAAGGGCGGTATAGAAATTAAATAATAATAATAATAATAATAATAAGATGATCAGACCAAAACAAAGCTGACTCCAATTTCAATTTTATCACTAAAAATAGATTAACATTGTTAAGAAACATGGCCATCTCAGTGCTTATACCTAATTGTTAATCATTTACAAACATCTTCAAAGCATTTAGTCCAACACCAAACTCTGGAGCATCCATCTTGGTAGTATGAAAATGATCCGTGTATTCCTCCTATATGGTTTTCATAAATTCCTCCTATATGATTATTATAAATTTATCTCTCACTTGACAGTTGTCCATGATGTCTGTCCTATTCCTCAACCATGAAGATAGAAGCAAAGAATGCATTTGGTTCCTCTGCTATTTTCTTAACCTCTTTTAGCACACCTTGAATATCTCCATCATAACCATTTAGGGCAGTGATGGCGAACCTTTTAGAGACCGAGTGCCCAAACTGCAACCCAAAACCCACTTATGCATCGTCGAGTGCTGGGTGGGTGTGGCTCATTGGGTGAGTGTGGCCCATTGGGTGGGCATGGCTGCAGTGGTAATGGCAGACTGGGTGGGACTAAAAAGTTCAATCAATCAATTCCAACTTTGCAAGATCTTTTTTTTCCCGTGAGAAGTTGAAATTGACAGATTGATTGAATCTTTATTTTTGTACATGGCAGCAGAAGCCTAAAGTGAAAAGTTTTTATAAAACCCAGCTGAAGGCCTAGGATTGGGGCGACGGTGTGCATGCCCACAGAGAGGGCTCTGAGTGCCGCCTCTGGTACCCATGCCATAGGTTCGCCACCACTGATTTAGGGTATCTAGATACAAATAATTTACTTCTATAAATTATAAATGTTTATAATTGAACTCTTTACTTTGCAAAATTCCTTTTTCTTCACCAGTCTTCATCAACCTTCTCCAGGAAAACCACAACGCCACTCTATTATATAAAATTATCCTAATTTAATGGTCAAATTGTATGCTGTTGTTAGTGACCCGGCAACTGTGAGGTATGAACATTTTGGCAATTTATTTTTATGGTAATGCAGAATACAGATAAATTTATGCACTCAGGTTGAAGCTTGGAATGAAGCGACAAGAACTGACCAGTTTAATATCCTATCTAAGAACCTACATACAGAGCTAATTGTACAGGCTATTCAAGTCACCCTGGAAGCTTAATCCAAAGTGGTGTGATTACAGACAGGTGACTCTAATGAGAGAAACTGAGGCAGAAATATGGAGTGAAGAGATCTTAAAACAGTAGGTAGTATGAGAAACATATCAAATAGATGACAGCAGCTTTTGCCTTTGTAACATAATCATATAGGTGATTTTTTTTTTGAAAGCTAAAACCCAGTTGGAAGACCTTTATCATGTACCATACAGTTAGGTGTGGGTGTTTGCATATTCCTAGCTGAAGAATGGGTAGAGACAGAATAAAATTCAAAGGAAAAGGATGAGGGAATTAATAATATGGATTGATATGAACATCTCAGCTAGCATTTGATTCCCTGGTATGCTCTCTTTGAAATCGTCTGTCTTCCTAAAATCAGAGCCTGGGCAATGGGCTGCTGCAAATCAACAACTAATGTTTATTCCATACTTAGAATGGAATGGATGGGGGCAGTGGTGGGATTCAAATATGTGAACAACTGGTTCTCTGTGTGGATGCCGCTTCTGGAAGTCCATTCTGGGCCTTGGCAACAAAATATTAGCTACCGGTTCTGCCGAAGAGGTGTGAACTGGCTGAATCCCACTACTAAAGGGGAGGTAACCATTCTTTAACGAAGAACCAGAATTCTCTCTCTTCTTCTCTTCAGGGCCTCTTTCACTTCCTTGTTTCTCAGGCTGTAGATCATAGGATTCAACATGGGAATCACAAGTGTGTAGAAAACTGAAGCTATTTTATCGGTACCTAGGGAGTGATTTGTGCTTGGCTGCAAATACATAAAGATCAAAGTTCCATAGAAGATGGTGACAGTTGTCAAGTGAGAAACACAGGTAGAGAAAGCTTTGTATCGTCCTTGAGCAGAGCTGATTCTTAGGATGGCTGACAGAATAAACACATAAGAGATAAGAACAATAAGAAGGGAGAATATCATATCAAAGCCAGCAAAAGCATAGATCAGTATTTGTTTGGTGTTGGTATCAGAACAGGAGAGGGCCAAGAGTGGGAGATCATCACAATAGAAATGGTTAATCACATTTGAAGAACAGAATGACAGTCGGAATGTAACTATGGTGTGGAACAGGGCAACCGAAAAGCTATATATGTAAGGTGCAGCTACTAACTGGATGCAGACTCTCTGGGACATGATGGATCGATAAAGCAGCGGGTTACAGATGGCAACGTAGCGGTCGTATGCCATCACTGCCAGCAGGAAGCACTCTGTGATCATGAAAGTCAAGAAAGAGCCCAGCTGGGCTGCACAAGCATGGAATGAAATGGTTTTCTTAACTGCTAACAGGTTTGCCAGCATTTTGGGGGCAATAACAGAGGAATAGCAGAGATCAACAAATGCCAAGTGGGTGAGGAAGAAATACATAGGGGTATGTAGCTGTCTGTCAGTCTGAATCAAAATGATTATGCCCAGATTTCCCATTAGAGTGATGCTGTAATTCAAAAGGAAGATGGTGAAGAGGGGCATCTGCAGCTCAGGACGATCGGTGATTCCAAATAAAACAAATTCCTTCACTGTACTCACAGTTGAATTGCTATCTGCCATTTATTCCATCACTTCAATTAAGTTCTGCTCAGGAAATGGGTGCAGAAGGAACACACTTTCTTCTTTAATGTTCAATCAGTTCAGATGACTCTCATACTCAGAGATGATAAATTCTTTTGATTCTACCTCATTCATTCTACTGATGCAGATATCCTAATATCATTTTATCTGCACCATCTGAAATGATTTTAGAGCAATTCCATGAATATTTGTTCCCATTATAAAAGCGCATTATATTTCATAAAGCACTTGGATGCTACAGCAATACCAGGAAAATAGCTTATGTGCAATAAGCTATGTGCCCTGTTTGAATACCTGGAAAAATGTTAGGTTCCATCTATCAATCCATGATGAACATTGGCACTTTATCTTAGCAAGCAAACATCAACACATACACGATAAGATGGACCAGGAAAGCTGAACCATGCTTATATCAGATGTACTAAAAAGTCCAGAATTGGGCTCAAAACTCAACTAGCTGTCTGATAAAGTTTTACATACACATTGTAGAATCTTGATCGTTTCTCTCAGGTTGCTTGTTTCTGTACAGAAAAAAGGCACATATTTAGAAAAATTATAAGCCACATGCAAGAGTCCTCATAGTACTGATTTTTATTTCATCATATGGCTTTTCAGAAGATCTTCTAAGAAAGCAAGGCCACACAAACAATTAATACCTATGAGATTTTCACCTTCAATTTGAACCTCATCCACTTAACATCATTGAAAGTTGCTTTGTCAGCAGAATTTGATATAGAACTTAGCTATATGTAATGAAGGCTACTCAGGGTATTTCATCTTGTTATTATGAACTGACTCACTTAGCACTATCTGAAACTCACTGCTGTTAGAAAGACGTATTAGCAATTATTTCATTGAAACAGATCACTCTCAAGGGGGAGGAGCCAAGATGGTGGACAGGCAGCAAAGTCTGTAAAGAGCTCCTCCAAAAGTAAAAGATTTCTTTTCTTTTCTTTTCTTTTTATTTTAACTTTTTAATCCTTTTTAACACTGCATTTTAACCTACCTTTAACCCATTTTAACCTATTTTAACCCAGTTTTAACCTATTTTTAAATCAGTTTTAACCCTTGTTTGACTTTTTATAATAGTCAAAGACTTTTTATAAAGGATATATACTGATATTATGAACTGTCCTGGCTTGTGCTTTGAAAATGAGATACACATTGGAATGTAACTGATTTTGGATGTTGATTTCTCCACATTTTGCATCATACCTTTTTTGAAATTTTGACGGAGCAAAAGAGATTTAGAAAATTGTATTTCAAGAAAAAGGGCATTGAGAAATGGATTTTTTCCTGAGGAAAAATAAATGTTCAGAAATGCATGTTAAAAAAGTTCCAGTACTATTTTTTTTTAAAAAAAAAAATCAATTTCAATACATAGTGAACATTTTCTTGATTTTTTTTTTTTAAAAAAAAACCTTGAAAAAACTTTGTTTTCCAGAAGGCAAGTCTTGGAGAATTTGCGAGCTATTCTAGTTTGAGACTGATGTCTAAAAAAAACCAAACCAATGAATTGCTAGGTTATTCCCAGACAAATGCGCATTATTTACTCTGAGATTCTCCCCATAAAAAATGTGATTGCAAAGGACTAAGAGGCACTTTTTAGCTTGGTGTTTTCCCAGCCTACCTGTGTCTGCACATTTTCTTCCATCTATTGTTTGCAAATGCTTGCCCTCATCAAGTATCTGCCTAGGTATGAGTGCCTTTGCCTCTCTAATAATCTGCTTTCAGAGGTTTCTCAAGGTCTTCTGCTCCTCAGAGATTTTCCTTCTGAGACTTGACTCCTCTGGGAGAGGAGCTGAGCTTGTAAATAACAGATCTATAATGATGGTGAGATGAAGAGAATATAAATTCAAAATGCACATTCTAGATTCTCAAGTGTCAGCGAATTTCTGTAAGCAATTTCTCAAGTATTCAAGTGATTATCTACCATATTATTCTAGGTTGATGGAACAAGTATTGATGTCTTAATGTCCCATGCAAAGCTGAGCCGAAGACAAACAGAAAGCAAGGCAACTGAGCTTCATGAGCTATAACTGTTCTGTTATGCTATAAATCTTTCAACAAATGCCAAAGAAGAGAGAGCAGTAGGGTATGAAATAGGAATCAGCAAAGTCTTGAAACAATAAAAGAGAGAGTTTTTGCCATGCAAATTATTCCAGTGGCACAAGGCTACTTACTCAGAGAGTGTTTCTCAACCTGGGCTACTTTACAATGTGTGGACTTCAACTCTTAAAATTCCCCAAGCTAACTGGTCTAAGATACTGAAAACTAATTACTATTTTACTATTGAAATTATGCATGTTTTCCTCCTATATTAATAAAAAGGCCACAATTATGACTTTTCAACCAAAACTCCTAGTGACAATCAAGACCAAGCAGGGCCTTTTAGAAGTAGTAGCTAGCCAACTCCCTGTCAGATATTTTACAATGGACAGAGAGGTGGCATTCTTGGTGGGAGATTGTGGCACAGTGCAAGTGCACACTGGGGCTGTACAACACAGAAGCATAGAATGATGCTATCATTTGGTAGCAGTAGATGGGGAGAAGTTGTCCTGGAGCACTAGGCAGTATTACGTGACCTCTTCAATATTGAACGTAAATGTCATAACTTGATAAGCAGTTTGAGATAAAATAAATAACATCTCTTCTTTTAAAATGAGGTTGATAACCCAAAATCACATTGCTTCATGCCCTTTAGATGCTTCAAAAGAGTTCAGTAAGGATTGGTTGCAATTGCCTTGCTGGGGGAGATATAATTTCAGAGTCAAAACATAAACTCATGCCCAGATTTGTCCTATTAATGGCCACAATAGAATTAGAAATAGCATTGAAAAAACAAAAAAACAATAAATCACCAGGCCCAGATGGAATTCCGGTTGAGTTTTATAAAAATACACAAGAGTCACTACAATGGATAATGTTGGAGATTTACAATGAGGTGCTGGAGGAGGCAAAGATACCGATAACCTGGACTGAAGCAATCATCACTCTCATCCCTAAGGAAGATTCAGACCTACAACAAATTCATAATTATAGACCAATTTCTTTACTAAATACAGACTATAAGACATTCACAACAATAATAGCAGAAAGGATTAAAAAAATATTGAATAACTACATCCACCCAGATCAAAATGGATTTCTACCGGGACGACAGATAAAAAATAATATGAGGATAATAATGAACATTCTAGAATTTTATGAAGCCCATCCTGAAAGACAAGCTACACTGGTTTTTCTTGATGCCCAGAAGGCATTTGATAATTTGAATTGGAAGTTTATTAAAACACAATTGCACTATATGG
>NW_015390436.1:12621-14993 GCF_001527695.2 Protobothrops mucrosquamatus | reverse complement strand
AGTAGAAATAAGAGGGAATAATTGTGGAAAAGTTAAACGTGGAAAATGTGTATATAATAATGTATGAAGGAAGAAAAATGCAAACAAGAAATAATGGGGCAATAAGGATAAATACTTTAAAAAAGAATAAGGGGGAAAATGTAAAAAATAGAAGAATACTGGCACGAAGTTGATGTTAAAATATATATTGTGTATATATATGTATTATGTTTTGTTTTGTTTTGTTTGTCGGTTTAAATAATAAAAAATAATAATAAAAAAAAATGGCCACATTTTGGACTAACTCACAGAGCTGTTAATATAACTTGTAGACTATATATTAAAAATGCACAGGTTCTTCATGTCTAAATCTTGTCTACATCAATGAAGACCTCAAGAACTGTAGAGTTTTTGAGAATGTAGACAAAAATTTATTACACAACACTAGAAAAATAAAACAGCATTGGATTTGTAACATTGGCTTATTGATTTCTCTTGTGATTTGAACTATTTTTTGACAAAGGGACAAAAAGGTGACTTTCAAACAGTATCAACAATGTTTCACAGTTGTCCTACTTTGTAATATATAAACCTTTAGGACAAAAGTGTCTCTAATTGGGTTCAACAGACAGGAAGGTGACATAAATTACAGACTCCCCCTATTTTCATTATTCTGCTCTGCATCAACAAGCACAAAAACAAATGTCACAAGAGAATGAGAACCTTCAGGGAAATTTTAAATCAGAGTTTAAATAAATGGAGCCCTCATCCACTCAGCAATCTCTGCAATGCTGTCACTATTTCATTCCCAGGTAAGCTGTATATTCTAAGAATAGTGTTAATAGAAAGAGATCTTGGAAATTTTGGCTAGAAGCTCTAGCTTACAGCAGTCCCACAAGATTACCTGTGTGGGTTCCTCAGAACACAGAAATGGATGCATTGAATGGATGCATTGAAATTATAGTTATTTCTTCTCCCACTGGAAGCAATAGAAGAAATTCAGGGTGGGAAATCCTATTAAGGATAAGTATTGGAAAAATTAACTTCCTATTCTTTCTGGTAAGAATTAGGAAGTCTTAGTTCCTATCAAAGAGTCAATATATTTGGGGAAACCATCATATCCAAAGTTCTGGTGTTCTTTCAAAAATAGAGGGTAAGTACATGTTTGTCTCTTTCTGTTTATTTATAGAGAATAGATCCTGCTCTATCATTGGCTAGCCTCAGAATAAATGAAGATAAAAGGTTTTTCCAACTATCATCTGATTATTAACCATGGTGTCCATGTCTGAATTAACTTGCCAGAGCACCAAGACAATGTTATCAACCAATGGTAATTGTGTACTTAAACTGATCCCCCGCAAGTCACCTTCCAAATGGCAACTAAATGTGATAGAATGCTTTCAGGGACAAATGCAGTGTGAGACTCAAGAAGGAGACAGAAAACCGTGTTTTCCTAGTCATCTGTTTGGGACATAGCTGAATGTTACACAGCAAAGATTATGAAAATCTGTATTTACAGTGAGCAGGAAAAGGTAGAGAATGGAAGTAAATCATAGTAGAATAGTAAGGAAGACCATATTCTAGCATGTAGTATCTCATCCTGATGATATTTATGAGATCTCAAGCTGGATATTGTGCTCTAATTTAGTGTTATTAAAAGGAGCAATGAGACTTCTTAATTTGAAAGGAGGGCATAGTCTTAGGGATTGAGTTAAACTCGTCTCTTATACATTTTTCTCTGTCTTAACACATCTTTACACCACCACATGTTTAAGGGATGGCACTGAATCCAAGGCTAGAAGATATATAAACTTGCATTAGGTTACATTGAAATTTGACAGAAAAAAATCACATACCCTACAGATTTCAAAATAATGTAGTCTCATTTAAATAATGCACACACTCTATGGGAAAGGCAGAAATTTTATCAGTCCCAGTGTTTTAGTTACCATACAAAACAAGTAGTAAATTCTAATCTTTGTCTAATTGCATTTTTTTCTCCCAACAATTAATGTACAAAGAAGAAATTTCTATGTGGAATCACACACGGGTCTCCAACTTCATTCTCCTGGGCATCACAGATCAAAAGGAGCTACAATTGCCTCTCTTTGTGTTGTTTCTACTGATATATATTATTACCCTGATGGGGAATCTAGGAATGATCTTGCTAATCAAGACAGATTCTCGACTTCACATTCCCATGTATTTTTTTCTCAGTAATTTGGCATTTGTAGATGTCAACTATTCTTCAAGCATTACACCCAATATGTTGGTGTCTCTCTTAACAGAAAGGAAAAATATTGGATTCTTTGCATGCGCCACTCAAATGTTTGTGTTTGTTATATGTGGAAGCACTGAATGTCTTCTTCTGGCTGTGATGGCCTTTGATCGGT
>NW_015390436.1:8070-11823 GCF_001527695.2 Protobothrops mucrosquamatus | reverse complement strand
GGCTATTTGTCACCCTCTGCGTTATTCAGTGATCATGTCAGGAAAAATCTGTGTCTGGTTGGCAGCTATTTCATATTTCCTTGGCATTTTCTATGCAGTTTTACACACCGCACTCAGTTTTTCTTTATCCTTTTGTGGATCAAACATAATCAATCATTACTACTGTGATATCCCCCCACTCTTAAAGCTTTCTTGCTCTTATACTCACACCAATGAGACCGTAATATTTGCACAAGTGAGCATTACTGTGGGCACTACAATAACTATCTTGTTCTCCTATGCCTCTCTCTTAATCACGATTTTAAAGATCCGTTCTACACAGAGCAGACGCAAGGCCTTTTCTACCTGTTCTTCGCACCTGATTGTTGTCAGCTTATTCTATGGGACGATCTTCTTTATGTATTTACGGCCCAGCTCCACATATTCCTTGGAACAAGACAAAGTGGCATCTTTGTTCTACACAGTGGTAATTCCCATGCTGAATCCTCTCATCTACACCCTGAGGAACAAAGAAGTGAAGGAGGCATTTTGGAGAATGTTTAGGAAGACAGTCTAATGGTGGAGAACAGTTGTGGAATATTGTCCCTATATATTCATATATAGTTATTTATATATGTATTCATATATAGTACCTCCATGTATTCATGTATGGTACCTCCAAGTACCATTTTTTACTCAAGATTATTATAGTTGTATTTGTTTATGATTGTTTCATGGGGGGGAATTATGTCACTGTATTTTAGAAATATAATATAGACTTTTGCACACCTAAAAGGCATGTATGATAACAAAACATTTGTGGACCATATTTTTCTCCATTAAAGGTTGTCTACAAAATCTTATTTTTTTTCAAAGATAAGACATCTATACATCACATGTTTCCAGCAAAGGCAGCCTGTTTTGTTCTAAATTCAGCAAATAGCAATAACCCCAAATATATTAAACATCATAAATATTATTATTAGGTCATTTTAAAGATGAGTGCCTGGATAAAGTCCTATAGCTGTCTTGGCAACATTTTCAGAAAGTGGCTTGACGTTGCCTCATTCCTAGGGTTGAGAGAGAGTGACCAGCCTTGAAGTAAGTCAGGCTTCATGCCTAAAACAGGCTTCATGCCTAAAACAGGACTAGGATTCATGATCTCAGTTTCTAGCTTTGTGTCTTTAACCATTATACCAAACTGTCCATAAAATAGCAAATAGTTACAAAATGCTTTTGGATGTGATTGAAGATAATGTTGTTACTTATGAAGCCCTACATGGCATAAGACCTGATCACTTGAAAGAGTGCCTATTTCCCATCAATCTTATGGGATAGGTATCCTCTGGGTTCCTTTAATTAAAAAGATCTGCAAATCAGGATCCCGTGTGTGTGTGTGTGTGTGTGTGTGTGTGTGTGTGTACAGCACCTGCCCACTAGAATAAGTGCTCCAGGTGGGTATTCTCTTATTGGTGTTTTGGAGGACCTGGCTGTTTGCACAAGGCCTTGGGCTGGACAGTTCAAGATTCTCTGGGGTAGTGTGGGTATGTTTCTTATAGTTGTCCAGCTTTTGCCATCTTTGGTCTCTGCCTTATTGTTGTATTGCTTTCTTGCTATTTTTTCCTGTGATTGTACTTTGTGAACCACCCAGAGTTGTTAGGAGTCAAGTAGTATTTAATAAATAAAATAAATAAAAAATGAATCAAATAAAACAGCATTTAGAAGCGTAAAAAACAGCACAAAAACATGGGATTAACACAGAAAATAGCAGACAGCAGAATAAATGGAGGCTCTATGGAACAAAGGTGACTGCATAAATGTAAATTTTATTTTATTTTCTTAAAGCATGGCATGGAAAGAAAGCTGGTAAGCTGAGTCTTGAAGTTAGTTTCCAAAATTCTTCATGTTCTTTTGGTGACAGATGATGATGCCCTGTTAAAAAAAACATTAAATATGTATTTGATTGAGATACATAACTACTGTCCTCCTTTCTTAGACTATTTGAGGGCCAGTTGTAATTACAATAGTCAAAGATGGATTATAACCAAGATCTGGATAATCATTGTCATGTCCAAATGTATGCCCCTTTAGAACAAACCCTGTAAATCTCATGGCCAAAGAACGTTCTTTCTTTCTTTCTTTTTCATGGACATTATTTAAATATCCACGATAGTACATGTTTCTCTTTAGTGTTTGTATGTGTGCATGTATTTATTTGTTTGTTTGTTTATATCCTGCTTTTCTTATTATTTTTTACAAATAACTCAAAGTGGCAACCCTATCCAACATACCTTCCTCCTCTTGTTTTCCCCACCACAACAATCCTAGCTGAAAGAAAGTGACTGGCCCAAATTCACCCATCTGACTTTCAAGGTTAAGGTGGGACTTGAACACACTGTCTCCTGCTTTCTAGCCTAGTGCCTTAACCACTGACTAAACCAAACCATTAATCATTGTAATCACTATAGGAACAAGAGAGTAGAATAGGTTTTGGGCAGTGGTGGGATTCAAATATGTGAACAACTGGTTCTCTGTGTGGATGCCACTTCCGGAAGTCCGTTCTGGGCCTGGGCAACAAAAAATTAGCTACCGGTTCTGCCGAAGTGGTGCGAACCAGCTGAATCCCACCACTGGTTTTGGGCTAATCCAACAATAATTTAGACTGCATGTTTACTAACTAAGTTTAATAGTTTTGATTTATCATAGGGGATAATTAAATATTGCTTGAATATAGCTATACTTACACAATTGCAGTTGGAGCAATATTCATTAATTATGACAACATGGTGTGTGTTCCCTGTTGAGTTTGTTTTGAACAAACAGCATAACATTGAATTAAATCTTCAGCATTCAGAAGGTCTTACTTCTGAAAGAAAGTACAAACTCAAGAAGTAGAGATATTATGAAGGAAAATTTCTATGCCACAATCACAGAAGGCTTATACTGTAAGAAAGCTTTGGGTAAGCAGATGTTAAGAGTCATGCTGTCTTTCTTAATGTTAAAGGAGTTTCCCCCCTATTGCTAAATGCATAGATTAATTAGAAGATCAGAATAAAGGCATATTCCACTGAATTTTCTTAACAAAATTTAGCCAGAAAATTGGAGTGTCCACTTTTTACAAAGCAACATAGTTTACATGATATGATTGTTGGTATGTTGATCCAAAAATTATAATTTGACCAAGCAGAAGTAGTTAATATATAGTTTGTGAAGAAAGATGAGATCTCATTCACCTGGCATGTTATGTCTGTATCCCACCATATATGTTAACCAAATATGTTTTGCTCTGATGGTTCCCTTCCTTGTGATTAGTCTTCTGAGAAATGCACATCAAACATTTTCCCAAATGAAGGGGGAAAAAGTTAAAAGTGGACAATTCCACATCCAAACACTTCTACTTTCTCTATCTACACCCCTAAATGAATCCTCCCGAGCCACAATAAATCTCATTTATTCCCAGAGTAAGAAATTTCCCAATGCAGCAATTAAACTTGCAAAGAATCCTCTCTCTACTTTGGATGGATCTTCTGGGATGCTTTCTTCAAGGGTAATTGCCATGCAGGGGAGGATCACATGGGGATCACAGTTGGTAGATTGGGCAAATATTTCCCTCTGCAGCTTCATCACTTGCATACTCATAAAGAACTCCTTTTGGTAAGCAAACAAACTTCTGATACCAAAAGAATCTGATTGCTATTTGAGGGCCACAGTTAGGATAAAATGCTGCACATCACTCAGGGAGACTCTTTGGCTACATTGAACCTTAGGCTGCAG
>NW_015390436.1:0-7498 GCF_001527695.2 Protobothrops mucrosquamatus | reverse complement strand
ATACAAATCTACAAAATTTAAAATCAATTAAAAGATATATACAATAGGCCTATTCATGTTTTAAAATTAATTAAAAACCGGTTTAAAATATCCCTAGGCCAGTCCTGCCTGCTGAAACAACCATGTCTTGAGGGCGCGGCGGAAGGAGGGGAGATCCGGAATCAACCGGATCTCTGGGGGCAGCTCGTTCCAGAGGGTGTTTCTGTCTAGTAGCTGTTTCTTATGTTCTAAGCATTTGTTATTCAGTTTTATATATTGTGTGTGTCTTTAGTCTACCCTTTTGTGGACCAAATGTGATCAATCATTTTTACTGTGATATTCCTCCGCTGCTAAAACTTTCATGCTCTGATACTCGCATTAATCAGATAGTAATATTTGTACAAGTAAGTATAAATTGCATAAGTACTACAGTGGTTATTCTGATTTCATATGCCTGTATTCTGTCTACCATTCTGAAGATCCGCTCCACTACGAGCAAATCCAAAGCTTTTTCTACCTGTTCTTCTCACCTGATTGTTGTCAGCTTATTCTACGGGACAATCTTTTTTATGTATTTACGGCCCAGTTCTACATATGCACTAGAGGAAGACAAAGTGGCATCTTTGTTTTATACAGTGGTGATTCCCATGTTGAACCCTCTCATCTACAGTCTGAGGAACAAAGATATGAAAGAGGCATTTCAGAAAATTTTGGAAAAATTGCTGTAACTTGAAAGAACAATATTAGATTAGTAAAAGTGTAGATACTTATACATTATCCATGCAACTTTACTTGTCTGAAATAGTGTTCTCTATGGGCTGAGCACACAGCCAGGAGACTGAATGAATTCTGACCCAGGTCATAAGATCACTATTTAAATTAGACCTGCAAGGATAACTCTTCTTTCAAATTCTGCCTTTCCATGGATATATATTTGTTTTCACAGGAAGCATTAAACTTGGATTTGCTGGTACTTGTAACAACATAATGCCATTAAAAGACATAATGTGATCCTGCCAATAACACATATCAAAATAGTGAGGTGCCCCAGGGCTCTGTTCTGGGTCCAGTGCTCTTCAACATCTTCATCAATTATTTGGATGAAGGGATAGATGGGGAACTCATCAAATTTGCAGACACCAAGCTGGCAGAAATAGCCAACAATCCAGAAGATAGGCTTGAGATACAAAAGGATTTTGATAGACTTGAACATTGGGCACTATCTAACAAAATGAAATTCAGTGGTGAAAAAGTAAGGTTCTACATTTAGGCAAGAAAAACCAAATGTACAGGTATAGTATAGGGGGTACCTTGCTCAATAGTAGTAACTGTGAGAGGGATCTCAGAGTCCTAGTGGACAATCACTTAAATATGAGCCAGCAGTGTGCTGCAGCTGCCAAAAAAGCCAACACAGTGCTAGGCTGCATTAACAGAGGGATAGAATCAAGATCATGTGAAGTGTTAATACCAATTTACAATGCCTTGGTAAGGCCACACTTGGAATACTGCATCCAGTTTTGGTCACCACAATGTAAAAAAGATGTTGAGACTTTAGAAAGAGTACAGAGAAGAGCAACAAAGATGATTAGGGGACTAATCATATAAAGAACGGTTGCTGGAATTGGGTATGTCTAGTTTAATGAAGAGAAGGACGAGGGGGGACATGATAGCAGTGTTCCAATATCTCAGGGGCTGCCACAAAGAAGAGGGAGTCAAGCTATTCTCCAAAGCACCTGAAGGCAAGACAAGAAGCAATGGATGGAAACTAACCAAAGAGAGAAGCAACCTAGAACTAAGGAGAAATTTCCTGACAGTTAGAACAATTAACCAGTGGAACAACCTGCCCCCAGAAGCTGTGAATGCTCCAATGCTCTGGAAATTTTTAAGAAGAGCCATTGGTCTGAAATGGTATAGGGTTTCCTGCCTGAGCATGAGGTTGGACTAAATGATCTCCAAGGTCCCTTCCAACTTTATTATTATTATTATTATTATTATTATTATTATTATTATTATTATTATTATTATTATTATTATTATTATTATTATTATTAAATATTTGTATGGCTATTTAGGTTATCATTCTCTAAATATTTACTTAAGTATCTGAGTGAGCAATGGGAGAATAAAATCTTACATTGCCTTCAAAAATCCAATGAATTCATACATTTTTGAGAAATATGATTTCAGGATATAACATTGGGGGAGAAGCAATTTTTTCCTCTGTACAAATATTATGCAGTTTAATTTGTTGAAGAAAAATATCAATTTGCCTTCTGGTGGATGCAGGTTTGAATCACTGAGGAACAGGTGAAAACCAGCTTGCCCATAGTTTCCTTCACATTGTGCAGTCTAGGGAATGGTTACTAAGTTCTGGTATGCATATGCAATGATCTCATTATCCAGCATGCACTTAAAATGAATATATAGATCACAGCATTTGAATGAACTAGGAGCCACAAATGCATTTCTTACCAATAGGGTTTGCAACATTCCTAAAAAAATTGAAACCACCCTTTCTAACTCAGTAAAAAAAAAGTTGCTGCCTGTTAGAATTTAGAATTCTCTTTAAATATTTTATGCTCCCCTATTCACATTTTGCATTTCTCAATGATAGGGAGTAAAAGTGGAAATCCAAAATCCCACTTTTATATTGCCTGTCACTTTTTGGAGTGAAACCAGTCAATAAAATCACATTCAATGTGACCCAACCATATTCAAACATAATACACCTTTCTGAACATCCAGAAGTTTTTGAACTGAATGCCCATTAATATGATTGCCAAGGGTCTTGCCAAGAAGTTATCATTTTGGATTGCTTTAAAAACAGATACCGATGTCACTAATTAGTAGGTGCATGGCCCTTTTATGGTCATGAACAAATTTCATCCCTGAGGCTGCACACATCTATTTTTTTTCCTAAAATTGAAACAAGCCATCATCTCTTTTTCTATGTATCATTAAATTATGATCTTTCTAGTTGATTTTTTGAAACTATGCTCAATAAAGAAATTTGTGATTTCATTTCAAACTTAAATTTAAAAAAAATCTGCATTGTACTATGTATATCTTTCCACTGCTTCAGGGTTTTTTTAACAGGTCCACTGTCTGTGTCATGGCATTTCCAACATTTATTGCTATATGATTTGTCTATCTTAGATATTATGGATGGAGTTGTACAACATTTATACAATATTTTGTAGCCATTTTTTAAAGTTATAGGTTGGTGTAAATTTTAAAGATTTTTAGTCCATCATTCTTCCCATTGTCGTGTTGTAACTGATTCTTTAAAATTCCGTATCCATTTTATTATACAGTTTTTAATTTGTTCTGTCTCTGTATCATCTCTTTTTTCTATTATTTGGTCAATATTGCTTGCATGACTCTTTTCTTTTTTGACAAAGGACACTACTAACAGGAAGAACCATCTGGAGAAATGTTGCCAGCAAAGTTATAGGGTAGATGAGAGGTTTTGAGTTATCGGATTTTATTTTTGTCTTTTACATGCACTATAATTTTAAGATTTTATTTTTAAATATTAAAAGTAACAAAATCTGGTTTTAACTGAGAAAAATGGATGGTGATATGATCTTGACTGTTTGATCCAGATTAAAATTTTCATTTCACTGCATTGTTTCATATTTCAAACAGGAACTCTTGCTGGGGAAATGTCCTGGCAGAATCATACTACCCATAAATGAAGTCATTTTTCTTGGATTGACATGGCCTATGACCGTTATGTGGCCCTTTGTAAGCCTTTTCATTACCAGTCACTATGTCCAGGAAAATGTGTGCTTGGCTGTAACTGGTTCTTATGTAGTTCATTCATTTACACATACCATATTCACATTTACTTTATCTTTTTGTGGCTCAAATAAAGTCAATAATTGTTTCTGTGATATTCCTCCACTGCTTAAGCTTTCTTGTTCTGACACCCATTTTTATGAGACAATTATATTTGCTCAGGTTAGTATCAATTGTGTAACCACCACAATGACCATTTTCATCTTTTACTTTTGTATCATGATTGCTGTCTTAAGGATAAGCTCCACAGAAAGTGGACTGTGGTGGCCCTGTTCCATGGGACAATTTTCTTCATGTATCTATGACCAATCTCTACTTACACTCTGGATCAAGACAAGGTGGCATCTTTGTTCTACATAGTGATGATCCTCATGCCAAATCCCATGTTCTATGCCTTGAGGAATCAAGAGGTGAAATGTGCACTTCAAAGAATGATTAGGAAGTCTGTTCTTGCAAAATGGAAGAGCAGAACAATAGAGACACTTTAACTCTACTCTCTCTCTGATTACAATCATATTAGAGCTATTTGCAATTGATCAATATTTCAGATTGTGGTTCTTAGGTGTAACATTTTTGACCAGTTATTGATCTTCAGATATTATTGAAAGTACTCATATTGATGTCTGATAACATTTGATATTCTACAATCTTGAATAGGATCAGTTCCTGGTAGAATATTAAGGATCTGTTTCCACAGAGGCTGAAGCTATGGTCACCAGAGGATATTAAGTTCATATTAGTGACATCTGGGAAAGTAGAACTAGTCATTATAGTCCCTCTCAAAAGTATGTTCAAGTACAGCAACAACAGTTAACATTTGTAGCAATCTCTTTTTGTGTATATAAAGGACAATCACAAAGTCTGATGCAATTTTTAAAAATTTACATCGTGCCAGAATAGCATTTTATAGAGTACTGTACCTCTTCTATATTGGTGATAGAGATACAACTACAGCTGATAATGAAGTGCAGATTCTAGCATGCCTCTGATATTCCTTTGTCTTCAGGTTTTTGTAGTTTAACATTATCTGAATGTTAATATTATTATACCCCACTGGTCTCTGTAACCTATAGAAATGAAATCTCCAGTCTTGCCTGTTTTCTATCCTATAAGAGGAATTACTCAGAATGAAACACACTAACAACATGCCAGTTCCATGTCAAAATTGTGCTGGTATTATAGTCCAGACTGTTTCTCAATATTATAAAGGATAATGCAGTGCTGACAATTTGCAGAATATAAGGATTTATTTGAAAAAAAGAAATTGTTACTTCTATGATAGATCAATAAAATATTTATTTATTTATTTATTTATTTATTTATTTGTTTGTTTGTTTATTTATTTATCTCACTTATTTTAAACGCTTTTATGCCAGTTCAGTGAAATGATTGTAAGTTGTTTACAAAACATATACAATAAAATTATAGAACACATAAACAACATCTCAGTTAAAGCATGATCACAATATCATAATTAGCAACACCAACGTCTGCATTAGGTATCTCTATCCTTCATGTCACCACCCCCAAATGTCTGCTTAAGTCACCAAGTTTTCACTAATCTTCCAAATCTTAACAACAAGATTGTTAGCCTTAGTTCAGCAGGGAGCTGATTCCTCAAGAGGAGAGCTCCAGCAGAGAATGCTAGTTCCTAAGGCACATCACAAAGGGTGGGGAGAAGTAACATGGTTTCTGTGCATTGACATGTAATAGATGAGCAGGTTCGATCTAGAAAAAACAGTCCTACAGATTTCCAAGTTCCAAGCATGTAGGTCTTTATAAATTTATTATTAGCACCATGAATTGTACCTGGAATCAAACTTGTAGTCAATACAGCACCTGAAGTCCTGGAATTTCACAATAGCATTCTATACCTGCTGAAGTTTCCAGTTGGTTTTCAAGAGCAGTCCACTACATAGCTAAATGCAGATTAACTACTAGCAATTTTAAAATAAATGATTTAAAATACTACTATCTAATCAAAACTGAGTTCCTAAAATTGATGCTTCTATATATCTAAGGCAATAATTGTTTTTATGTTTTGATAGTTATCAAGCACTATTTGTAAAATATTTGAAATCTTGGCCTGCAAGAAAGAAGCTTACATAAAGTCACAGGAGAGTCTAGGAAACACGCAATAACCAGAGTTATTAATAGAGTTCCCTAAATATCTAGAGAAGGATCAAAGCCAATGAATTCTCATATAGACACATTTATGTCAAGGGATTTTATTAAATCTGTCCTCCAAAACTACATAAGGATAATCTTAAAATACACTATCATGAAACTGCTATGCGGTTCTCAACCTGTGGGTCGCGACCCCTTTGGGGATCGAACGACCCTTTCACAGGGGTCGCCTAAGACCATCGGAAAACACATATTTCTGATGGTCTTAGGAACCAAGACACCGCTCCTCTATCTGTCTCCAGGCTGCGGATTAGTCCATGCTGGCGCGAGGCCGGGGTCCGGCAGGGTCAGGGGGCAAGGCTGGGTGCTGGCGGAGGAGGAGGGGTGGGCCGTGTGGAGGGCGGCGAGGAGGCGGGTGCTGTAGCTCCTGCTGCTGCTGCTGCTGAAGCGGCCAATCATGACACAGAAGCGCCACGGCATGGAGCAGCGCGGCCAAGGGCAGGCGGGCAGGCTGAGGGGGAAGCGCGTCCCTCCGCATGATAAAATCGCAGGCAGTGCCACCACACCAGCATGCGCGGTGCTCCTGGGCCGAGGCAGTTGCTGGGCAACAGCCCGCGTGCGCCCTCAGACTGCCCGGCGCGCGCTCCAGCCGCAGGAGAGGAGGCGGAGCGCACGTGCCAGAGAGAGAAAAAGAAAAAGTGAGTGAGAGAGAGAGAGAGAATGAGAGCGAGCAAACCCCACCCCTCCTCCTGCCCCCGCCCACAGGGGTCGCGGCATTAGGAAGGTTGAGAACCACTGTATGGTATTAGGAACAGAGAGCAGACTGAAAGATCTTGGAAATATAAACACTGGAAATGATTTGCAGTGATTATACTGGATGGAAAGTCATTTCTAAAACAATTTGCTTGAGAACTAAGTTTGCCCATTTATATGCTGGAAAAATGATGCTGCAGTAGAAATTCTGTATAGAGTTTGTCTTTCACCCATGGTCCTCTTCCAACTGGATTGAAAGTTGTCACCTAAGAAAAGGAGAACCAGGCCCTTTAGGCAAAAATAAATTTCAATGAAAAATTAGAGAAAACGATCACATCCATGCCAGACTAAGGCCATATTGAATTTTTTATGATATCTTCAACCGTTCTCAGATGTATGGTGCCATTCCTAGTCCTGCATTTAAGGAAATCCACCTATATAATATATAGACTCTCTCACAGCTATTGCAGGTCCAACTGATGTTTAGGGCTTGGCAATAGCTCAATCTATTTTTGCTCAGGCAGATGACAAGCGCAACTAGAGGGCCATACTCAATGTTCACTCCTTTCAAAATGTTGCTTTTGTATACTAAAATAATCAGTAAAAATACAAGCATGCATGAGGCACTGAAAAATCAACACTACTTCAAAATTGGCATGAATAAATACTACAAGACATCTTAGCATCTAGTGCTTAGGTAGTGTTACCAGATATACTGCAAAAGGAGGATATGTCCTCCATTTTGTCCTCATATCCCCCTTCTGGCAGGTATCGCCTTAAAAGCAATTACTGTATGGCTTTTTGAGTGTCTCTTTCTGAGCAGCTTTTCTCTGTGATG
>NW_015390435.1:43945-46683 GCF_001527695.2 Protobothrops mucrosquamatus | reverse complement strand
CATTGATGATGGTTTCTGAAATATGCTTTTGTAAAAAGAAACTTGCTAATTATAATTCATATAAAGGAGCCATAATACGGAATACATGGACACTCTAGAGACATCAGAAGAAACCAAAATGTGATGATATGAGCACAAAGGTATTGTTTAGCCATATAAGGCAAAAACATACATTGAACCATTGAGAAATGGGCACCTGTTATGCATGTCTTCAGGTACTTCTCAATTTATGACCATAGCTGGGAACTTCCATCCTGAAGTGGAATCGTGGTGGCACAATGGTTAGAATGCAGTATTGCAGGTTAACTCTGCCGACTGCCAGTCATTCAATCCTGACTGCTCAAGGTTGACTCAGCTTTCCATCCTTCCGAGGTCGGTAAAATGAGAAGCCAGGTTGTTAGGGGTAATATGCTGACTCTGTAAACCGCTCAGAGAGGGCTGTAAAGCACTGTGAAGTGGTATATAAGTCTAAGGGCTATTGCTAAGTGATGTGGTTCTTAAGCAAATGATTTTCTGCCCTTCTTTGCTGCGGTTGTTAAGCAAATTCAGTTTCCCCCATTGACTTTGCTTGTCGGAAACTGGCTGGGAAGGTCACAAATGGTGATCATGTGACCCTGGGATGATGTAACCATTGTAATTATAAGCTGGTTGCCAAGTGTTCAGATTGTGATCATATGACCACAGTCATAAGTGTGAAGACTGGTTGTAAGTCACTTTTTTCAGTGTTCTGACTTAGAACAGTTGCTAAATCAGTGGTTCTCAACCTTTTTAATGCCGCGACCCCAACCGGTCGTAAGTCGAGACTAAACCGGTCATAAGTCGAGGACTAAACCGGTCGTAAGTCGAGGACTACCCAACCGGTCGTAAGTCAAGGACTTTCCCTGCCCGGGAGCGCCATGCATGCGTGGTTCTGCCCCCTGCGCTGGCCGAGGCGTAGCTGGCAAGCGGCAGAGATGGAGCAGGCCGACCACCAGCTGGCCCAGCCCAAGGGAGGTAAGGCACCCGCTGGAAAAGAGAAAAAAAATGGCGGACAAAAAAAAATGGACAAAAAAAATGGCGGACAGCCTTGCTTGGCGACCCCCATGAAATGGTCGATCGACCCCAAATGGGGTCCCGACCCACAGGTTGAGAACCACTGTGCTAAATAAATGGTCAGAATTCAAGGACTGAGTATAGCTATACAGCTATATACCTACAACCTATAGCTGTATGGGTGATGTAAGCATTCCAGTGTTGATATTTGTGTTCTGGTCAAAATCCAGCAATGATTTCCAGATAAGCTTTTTACCTGTTAGCCTACAATAGATCATTATTCCGTGGCTATGATTGTTTTCAATGTTTCAGCTAGTTACAACTGGAAAATTTAGTGTACAAAGAATACAGAAAATAGAATAAGAGTATAACGTGTGGAATATATTGTGATTTTCCCCCAAATTAGTATAGTTTTACTAAAACTCATTTGCATTGTATTCATCAATGTCTGTTGCACAACTGAGGATATTTATGTCCAGTGAATGCATACTGCATTTGTATATGAACAGATGAGTTTTCCATCCAATGACAAAGGTGAATGAGAACCAAGAAGGAGTAACATAATTTTTTTTCTAAAAGGGTAGAAAAATGTTGAAAAGTAAGAGGAAAAAAAAGCCAGTTATATAAGAGCAAGCTTCATCATTGGATCTTTTTTTTTTTTTTACTGGAAATAGTTAAAAAGAAGGAAGATAACCATCTGAGAAATACAGGTAGTCCTCGACTTACAATCACAATTGAGCCCAATGTTTCTGTTGCCAAGTGAGACATTTGTTAAGTGAATTTTACCCCTTTTTACCACCTTTCTTGCCACAGTTGTTAAGTGAATAACTGCAGTTGTTAAGTTAATGAGACAGTTGTTAAGTGAATCTGGCTTCTGCCTTTGCTTGTCAGAAGATCACAAAAAGTGATCACATGACTCTGGGACACCACAACCATCATAAATAAGAGTCTGAATTTTCATCATGTGACCACGGGGATGCTGCAACGGTTATACATGTGAAAAGCGGCCATAACTGTTGTTAAGTTGAGGACTACCTGTACGCAATATTGAAATAATTCTGTATACTAGAACCTACCTTGAGAAGGATTCGGATAAAAAGGCTGATAAAATTTACTACAGTACTATAATTCAGTAATTGATGGAAAGAGATATTGTGGCTAACCACAAGTGCATTGTTCTCTGGGCAATAATAAGCTATTATCTGTTAAGATATGACCTTTGGAGAAGACCTATAAGGGAAGCTGTGAAATTCATATGCTTTTAAGAGAAGACATTTGGCATTTAGTCATTCTAGTTAAAAGGATAAGATCATAGGCGATACAAATGACTTCTGACACAAGAAATATGAAGTCCAGCTTCACAGGTTAGGCTTATAATGTAATAATAATTTGCTACACTTGTATGCTTTCATAAACCAGAACAGAAAGCTACCCTTTTAGACCATATAATAGGAATTTTCAAGGACACCTCTACATTAGATGTTCCTCACATCTACAGTTCTCATTAGAAATTTGTTGTGTTCTTTGTATTCCCCCCCCTTAATCCCCTATGCATATCCTGATCACCCATTAAGGGTGATTGCCCTTCACCATTGATCGCCCATTAAGGGTGATTGCCCTTCACCATTGATCGCCCATTAAGGGTGATTGCCCTTCTCCATCTGCATACAGTTTCATGCCCGTTGCTGGTTGGCTAACTAGCAACA
>NW_015390435.1:37502-40113 GCF_001527695.2 Protobothrops mucrosquamatus | reverse complement strand
TTCATGCCCGTTGCTGGTTGGCTAACTAGCAACAGGGTCTTGCCAGCCAATGGAATTGTGTGATTACAAGCCAGGGGAATCCCATAAAAGAGGGCTCCCCTGGCCCAGAGAGCCAGTCCGGATTTACTTTATGCCTTGCCAATAAACCAAGAGCTGACTGTCACTCGACTCGTGTCTTACTGCCTGTGCAATCTAACAAAATTCATCATTATTTCTTTAGGAATTCCATAGGAAGTTTACACCACTTGCTTTTACCCTTCTCTGTGTAGCTAATATAGGAGGTTAAGGGAATGTTGTGAGTGAATCTGTGTCATGCACAATCAATCAGACCCACATGTGCAGAGTTCAAGCTAGTTCAAGTTTTACTTTATTATGTTCTACCTATAATACAGGAATCTCCACAGTCTAGCAGCTTTTCCCTGGAAACAATTAGATAAGGCTCCAAGGAATTCAGGGAGGGACAGTTCTGACCCTTTTACAGGTGTGCAGTGATTCTAGACTATCTCTGCACTTGATCCCTCCTCCCTTCCAGGCTGGGTGGTTCCCAAATACTTGTTCTATTTTCCAGGTTACTTTATTCATACAATGTAGGAAAAGTAATTCTCTTGAAAGTAATTCATGTTCATTATTTGTTATTGTTGCTATTTCCAACCCTTACAGAATTGACGAGTAAGCCATATACTGTATAAGAGGAGTATTGACAAGCATACTGTAATATAATTGTCCTCTATGTGGCATAACAAGTGCATTAACTAGCACAGTTTGTTAGTTTAGAGAATGAATTCATTAATAAAAAGCATGAGCATGGATAGGGTTTCCTGCCTGAGCAGGGGGTTGGACTAGATGACCTCCCAGGTCCCTTCCAACTTTATCATCATTATAAGATCATTATAAGATTTATGCCAAAAAGTCATGCCAGACTAACTTGAACTTTTATGATAGAGTCACTAGACTGGACTAAGGAAAGACTAGACTTTGAATAAGGAAATGCAATGGATAGAATATATCTTGACTTTAGCAGTGCTTTTGATGAAATCCATCATAGCATCGTTATTAACAAAATAGTCAAATATGGGTTTGACAATCCAATTCTACCTGGAAAGACATATTTACTAGAGTGCCATATGACTTTGTCCTAAGTTAGATGCTATTCATGGAAGAAGGGATTGAGGAAATGCTTACTCAATTTGCAAGCAATACAAAGTTAGGAGAGGTGTCTAATACTTGGGAAGAAAGAGATTTTCTAAAAAAAAAAATTAAAAAAAAATTAGAAAACTGGGTAGGAATAAATAGAATTAAATTTAAGAAAGAGAAATGAAAAGTCATGCACCTAGGTATAAAAAAGGAAAGGAATACAATACAATATGATGAAAATCTGACTCAAGAGCAGCACATGTGAGAAGGCCTACAAGTTGAACATGTTCCAACAATGTAATGCAACTGCAAAGAATGCCAACAACATTGTGACCAACATCAATAGGAGCATAGAGTCCAGATCACGAGAAATAATTTTGCATTCTATTGGGTCTTGGTCAGATCTCATTTGGATTATTGTGTTCAGTTCTGCACACCTCACTTTATTGATAAACTGTAGCAAGTTCAGAGAAGGGCTATCAAGATGGTGAAGGATGTGAAGCCAAGTCCTTTGAGGAACACATAACAATCTAAGTATATTTAGTAAAAGAGAGGGTTGAGAGGAGACATGATAGCTGTTTTCAAGTATCTATATGGTTATGAGTTGTAGAGGGTTCAAACTTATTCTTGCTTGCTTCAGAGGATAAGACTAGAATCAATGGGATGAAACTTCAAAGATTGGACCTATTGACAGGAAGAGCTGTCAATTAGTAGACTAGGTTATCACATGGAAGGTTCGGTGAGCCTTCCAAGGTAATTAAGTCCATACCCGGATGAATTAATTCTACTCCATTGTAAGGTTATGTTAATAGGATCTTGCAAATCTGAAAATACATTTCACTCCTGTCACCTTTACAGCCAAAGAGATGTTTGCTGGACCCATTTTCTTGCTGCAGATTCAGCTACCTCTTATTCAACTGCTGCCTGGCTGCAGTTCTTCCCTGTCTGCCAAAGTCATTCCCACACACTGTTAGAGGTTATTTTCCCTTCACCAGAGGTTTTCAGTGGATAATCATCTGTTAGGGATAATATAGTGAACTTGATGGGGGGAGGGAGGTGGACTTGGTAATCTCTTAGATCCCTTCCAACATGATGATTCTAATTTGGTATCAAACTCTCACAAAATCGCTAAACTCCAAATTTCCTGTTGTGTGGCCTTTTATCAAATTGTTTGACATGATTCTCAGAAATGACTATTTATCTTTTCTGACTGTGAGAATCAAAGGGACGGTTAAATTTAAACAGCAGCTCGGGGGGGGGTTATGTTTAAATAGGATGTTGACAATTAAGTTTACATAAGAATAATTGCCTCATAGCTTTCAAGTTGAGAGAATATGATTCCCTGATCTGGTTATAAAGGCAAGAGTTTAAATATAAACATTACTCAGCTCATGTTTTTAGCTTTAGACAATCTCTCTTGAGTTCTACCAGCTGATAGCTGATTCTGGTACCTTTTTATTATTTGGATATGCCAATT
>NW_015390435.1:12645-34962 GCF_001527695.2 Protobothrops mucrosquamatus | reverse complement strand
ACCTAAAGAAGCTTATCCCTGGAGTCCCTTGGATTCAAATTTCCTTCTCCCAAGATGCTGCCTATTCACCTGTCCTTAGCAAATGATATAGGGTCAATTTCGGAGACACAATGAAGGAGTAAATTGAACAATAGTACTAGAATGGTACACATCAGCATTTTTCAACCTTGCAACTTTAAAGTGTGTGGGACCTCAGTTCCCAGAATTCTTCCAGCCAACAAGCTGGAAATTAAAGTTAAAACTGCAAGGCTGAGTAATATACTGAGTAATAATACACAGTGAAAGTCCTCTCTCTCGTTCTTTAAACCCTATAAGGACTAAATCCTTACAATTGTTGTTCAAGAACAAAAAAGCTATTACAAACAATAAAATATTGAAGTATAGGTCTGATGGAGGACCAATCAATGGCCATCACCAGAGCAAAATTTGACTTGCTAAACTCCATAATAAAAATATGGGCAATTCCTGCAAATACTATATCAGGAAAAATATATATACTGGAGTTGTAGTATGCCAGCAATAGAAGATATCACCCGTATATTAACTGAGTGTCCATTAAATGGCCCAATATAAGAAGTCCTCAACTTATGACCACAACTGAGCCCAAAATTTCTGTGGGTAAACAAGACAGTTGTTAAGTGAGTTTTGCCCCATTTTATAATCTTTCTTGCTACAGTTGTTAAGTGGATCAATGCACTTGTTAAGTTAGTAACAAGTGAAGTGAATCTGGCTTCCCCATTGAATTTGCTTGTCAGAAGGTTGCAAAAAGTGTTCACATGACCCTGAGACACTGCAACCATCATAAATATGAACAAGTTGCCAAGCACCTGGATTTTGATCACATGACCAGAGGGATGCTGCAACCATTGTAAGTGTGAAAAAATGGTCATAAGTCATCACTTCAGTGCCATTGTAACTTCAAACGGTCACTAAATAAATGGGTGTAAATTGAGGACCCTCTGTATTTAGATTCACAGCTAGTTAGAATAGCTCACCAGGAACCTAATAGTAGACCAATGTTTCTCAAAACCTCTGCAGGTTTAAGATGTGTGGACTTCAACTCCAGAATTCTCCAGCCAGTAAGATGATAATTTCCTCCAAGGATAAATGTAAATATAGCTAGCAGTTCCTCTATGTTTATAGCTCAGGCTGCCCAATGAGATATCATTTTTTAGGGCAGATGGAGGTGACCTACAAGGGTGATGAATTGCTTTAAACATATGCTAATATGGCAAAATAGCTAATATTCAAAAGTATTCTGTTTTAGTATTTGGATGTAACATTGTTCTTTAAGTCTGATTTAGTCTATGGATTAGTCAGTAAAAGTTACTATTACTACTACTATATTGCCAGCAGCTTGTCTTAGTTTTCCCCCAGTCCAGGAAAAAGAAAAAAAACCCTTTGGGTTTATGATATACTATTTTTTCTCAATTTCTTGGAAGGAAAAACTGCACATTTTCCCCCAGTATCTTTCCAACTCCTCAGTAAGTAATTTTGTTCACAAGCAGTAGTTTCAGTGAAATGCATGCAACACATAATAATTGATCATCTGAGTAGTTTTATTCAGATTTTAAGGGATTAAAAAAAGCATCTTTAAGATGTACAGTACATTTGAGACTAGATACGTGCATGCAAATGTTTCTCTTCTTTTTAATCTGTTTCTTTTAATATTGTCACTTGACATAGACACTGTCTTCTTGCTTTGGAAGCAAATAGCCATATGACTGCCTGAATTATTTATCTGAGACATGTTTGTGTGTGTGTGTGTGTGTGTAAATGCCCTTCTCCATTGCTCCAGTTACTTACACATTGGTGCTTTTTCTCCAGTGACTGTAATTATTGTTCTATGAATTCAGCATCTGGGACACTCTTTTTTTTTCTCCTCAGAATCTTACAAATTAACAAACTGTATTTAAAATAAATGGGGAGGGGGAGGGAGGAAGAGGAGAGGAGCTTATGGAAAAGAGATGCTCACTTATTGGTGCAACAGAAAAGCTGAGTTGCAAGCTTCTCTGGCTGACAATGTCAAGAAAACACTGGATTTTTACTGGAACAGGTAAAACTGCAGAACAGTTTTGAAATGTCTTAGGAAATTAGAGACTATAGTTTGTTCATCCTCTTATGCACCTAAGACTCCCCCCCCTAATTTCTAGCAATTGTTTTACAGACTTTATCCAGTCAGGTGTAGGAGTTTGGTTTCCTAGGAGCAAGGAAATCTAAATTCTAGTTCTGTCTTGCATTCATAAACTAGGGGAGTGATTTCGGGCCAGTCATTCTCTCTTAACCCAATGGCAAACCATTTCCTCCAAAAAATGTTGCTTGGGAAAATTGTATGGATTGCCAGGAATTGAGCCTCACTCAAGCACAATTTTTAAATTATTATTTAATTTTTTTTGGCTGTCTGATGTGCCAGTTAAGTCACCAGGCTAGAAACTGGAAGATTGTGAGTTGGTGTACTGGTTAAGACATTAGGCTAGAAACCAGAAGATCAGAAGTTCTAGTCACACTATAGACACAAAAAATGACCTTGGGCCAGTCACTCTCTCTCAGCCTGGAGAAGGAAGCAAAGACAACCACTTTTGAAAAACCTTGGCAAGCAAATTGCAAGGACTTGTCCATGCAGTTGCCAGGAAAAGAGACAAACTCAATGGACTCAAACAAACAAACAAACAATCAAAAATAATTGCCCAACGCCAGTCAAATAGGGAATACAAACTTTTTAATTTAGAAAATTTTGAAAGTGCAAATACTTAATAGACTAGCACTGTTATGACCTAACACCCCTCCCTCTCTGCCCTCCAACCAACCCGAAAAAGTGTGGGAAACCATTAAGGAACCATTTCAACTCCCAAATTAGCAGAAAGAGTTTTGGAGCTAGTTAAAAACAAAGGTAATTTTAGCTTCCCTTTTAGAGATGGTGTGATACATTTTCATTCCTTTTGAAGCCAGTGATAATTCTCCCTAGATAATGATTGCTTTGGAACAATTGCATTTGGAAATAGTGCAGAGACTAATTTAATTCAATTAATTCAAAACAGGGTAGCCAGGCTACTAACTGGGATAGGCTGATACGGTCACCTCATGCCAGTACTTTGCTATCTCCGTTGGTTTCCAATTCATTCCTGAGCCAAATTGAAAGAGGAAATTGTTGATGGTAAGTGTTCACAGGAGAACTTCTTCAGTGCTGGTGTCTTGTGTATGAAAAGATGTATATATGCAGAGAATACGTACATTTGCATATATTATGTATGCAGAGAAGAGCAACTAAGATGATTAAGGGCCTGGAAACTAAAAAATATAAAGAACAGTTGCAGGAATTGGGTATGGCTAGTCTAGAGAAAAGGACTAGGGGTGACATGATAGTAGTATTGATGAACTGCTACAAAGACGAGGGGGTCAATTTATTTTCAAAAAGCAAGACAAGAAACAATGGATGGAAACTAATCAAGGAGAGAAGCAACCTAGATCTAAGAAGAAATTTTCTAACGGTGCGAACAATTGACCAGTGGACCAACTAGCCTTCAGAAATTGTTGATGCTTCATCACTGGAAGTCTTTAAAAAGAGACTGGACATCCACTTGTCTGAAATGGTATAGGGCAGTGGTGGCGAACCTATGGCACGGGTGCCAGAGGCGGTACTCAGAGCCCTCTCTGTGGGCACGCGCACCATTGCCCCAGTCCTAGTCCTTCAGCTAGGTTTTATAAAACCTTTTCATTTTAGGCCTCCGACGCCGTGTGCAAAAAAAAAAAAAGGTTCAATCAATCAGTCAAAGTCAAGATGAGGCAATGTTTAGTTTGTTTTTCACACTTTCTTGTTTCCTCAGGCTCAGTTCATATTTTATTAATGGTCACTGTATATTTTCTTCAAGGTCATCTCTGTCTTTCTCTATGCCTTTGGCTGTGATTCTTCTTCTTTGCCTAACACTAGAGCAGGGGTCCCCAAACTTTTCAGCTCATCGACCCCTTCATGAAGTTTCAAATTGCTTATCGACAGCCCCCTCCCTATTTATTATATGGAAATAATTTAATAAATACTATTTTAACTAGTATTACTACAAATAACAACAGCAACAATGGATAGTCCCTCCAGAGTTGATATTGTCCACTTTAGGGAACATGGCATTAGAGGAAGTAATAACTCTCAGGAATAATTTTCAGGAGCCAGTTTGGTTTGGTGGTTAAGCCACTAGTTCTAGTCATTCTTATAGTCATTCTTACAAGCTCACCTCACAAGGTTGTTGTTGTGGAGAAAATAGGAGAAGAAAGAGTGTTGCTGTGGCTCAGTCTGGTAAAAGCGTGTGTTGCTTTTACGTCCAACAGATGGCAGTTTTTCAAAAAAAGCATTTTTACCTGTCACAGGTGTGACATCTATATAATATAGGTATATAAAAACACGCGCGTATTCGAATGCAACATTGTGTCAAAATTTGAAAGCAATCGGTGAAGAACTTTCGGAGATTTAAGATTTTGAACAAACGAACATTTACATTTTTATTTATATAGCTATAATATTCAATACTGAACAGAAGCTTTGAAAGTAGATCATATGATGGCTCCACTGGGGCCAGCCTAGATAGGTGCTCTGGAGATGGGATCCACTGCCCTGTTGTTGTTTTTCTCTGTTGTTTGTGAGCACATGGAGGAATTTTGAATTGGTTTCATTTTCCCTCTCGAACATTATCTGAGATCTACTGGCATTACTTAAGCAAAAAGGAGCAGTAAAATTGCTGAGTAGGAAAGGGAAAAAAATTGCATGAATTAGAAATTAGAATTTCATTAGGGAAATATTCTAGCTCTTTCACCCAGTATGTATTCACAGAGCAATACCTGTTTCTTTCACAGTGATGAAAAACTCTTCTTATATTTATACTTCTTTGATCAGGCATGCTGACTTCCAAAAAGGTTGGGGAGCCCTCCCATGTATACAAAATCTTGAATTCACATTGATCTCTACAGCATAATATTTTGTAGTTGTTCTTTTCCACGTGCTTTTGCAAACAATTTCAAGATCACAACTGGCGATGCCTTTCATTCCATTTCAGAATGCCATTAGTAAAAACAAACAGGAATAAATATTTCTATATATAGATAGATCATTACTTTAATCAGCTGCTGGGCCATAGAGACTTGACACTACCAAGGTCAGTATTGTAATTACAAAGTACAATGAGTTGTGGTCTTAAATTACAGAAAAACAAGCTCTAGTTGAAAATTGGAAAAACTTCTTATGCTAAACAAAGCTTAACATAAGATGATAAGATCATCAGATGTGTTGGAGCAGACACTAGCCAGCTACCTATCAAGAATGTTGTAATTTGGACTGTTGGATCAAGCAGTATCTTTAATGTCCTTTCCAACATTTATTCTATAATCTGTTTAAATTCAACCTCTTTAAATCTCATGATTTAATGTCTCTAATCTGCTAGTTTGTTAGGAGGACATCCCTGCAGGATGTAAGATGATTCATGCCAATCAATTAATTAGCTTTCTGTTTTTCTATATTTGTGATGCTGTTTTAATTATGAACATTGTTTCACAATAATAACAGTAATGATGTAAACAAACTAGACATTTGTTTATTGAATCTGTGATGGAAGGGAAGGAAATCATCCCTTTGAGCACCCTTTGGTTAAAGTCTTGGCAATACATATATAATATTAATTGCAAAAGGATCTGGAGAGAACCTACTTAAGATATCTCAAGGGAATTAGCTCCTCAAACTTAGGGCAGTTTTATTATTAAAGCAACAGCTAAATTCATGAATTAATTGTTTGCTTGCTTTTGAATCTTAGCCTGCAAGGCACTAGCAGATCTATAGTATATAAAGCTTCTTAATGTAAGAAATATCACTGGAAAGGCAGAATTCAACAGTTCCTATACTGTAGAGAACCATTATGTCAACTTAGAGTTGATGCTTCTCAAGCCCAGTGAGAGAAATATCCATTGACTCAGGAAAATAAGAGGAAAGGACTTATAATATAAACAATGGAGAACAGATGTATACTTAATCCTTCACTCTTTGTACTGTAGAAGCAGACCCTCTATGTGTATATGGTTTTAATTATTTTTTTACCACAGATGACAACAATCAACTTGAGACACATTTGTGAACCTTCAGCAATTCAGCAAGTTCCTGCATAAGGAGCTATTGCTTGGAGAGCCAAGATATTTAGCCATCCCTTTGTGAAGCTAAACATATGAAGAATGGTTGTAGGAACTGTGTTTGCCTAGTCTAAGTGAAAAGAAGGGCTGGGATGACATGATAGAAGTGTTCCAATATTTGAGGGGCTGCCACAAAGCACCAGAAGGCAAGAAAAGAAAAAATGGATGGAAACTAATCAAGGAGAGAAGCAACCTAGAACTAAGAAGAAATTTCCTATGAATGGGAACAAATACAATTAACCAGTGGTATGGCTTCAGAAATTGTGGGTGCCCCATCTTTTAAGGAATGCACTGGACTGCTGCTTGTCTGGAAGTATATAGGGTTTCCTGCTTGAACAAAAGACCTCCGAGGTCCCTTCCAACTCTGTTATCCTGAAGCCTGATTCTCTGTATTACTTAATGCAGCAATTATTTTTCTTTGTCCAGAGCAAAAATTAAAAGGGAGAATTGAGTCTGGAAGGGTGGTTATGCCCTCTTAATCTGAGTTAATAAGAGCCATGGTGGCACAGTGGTTAGAATGCAGTATAGCAGGTTAACTCTGCCCACAGCCTGGAGTTTAATTCTAATGGGCTCAAGATTAACTTAGCCTTCCATCCTTCTGAGGTCAGTAAAATGAAGACCCAGATTGTTGGGGCAATATGCTGACTCTGTAAACCACTCAGTGCCTTAAAGCACCATGAAGCAGTATATAAGTCTAAGTGTTATTGCTATTGCTGTTAATTTGTCATTTTTTAATATATTGCACCAGTTTTACTTTTAAGATAAAATGGCTTACTAGTAAAAGAAAGCTATTTGCAGCATAATATCAAATTGTATTTCAAGCTGGATTGAGAATCGATCTTAAAGATTTATTTTATTTTATAATAAATAATGTTGAATAAGATTCTGATCAATAAAGCTCAGAAATTTAAGGTGTCTGCTTTGTGGAACTCCAAAAATTATATGGGCCCAGTCTGTAAGACTTTACAAAGGCTGAACATGTGTTTCTTTCTTCAACCATTAACCATTATTACATGTGAATTATTGATTCCATCATTGTGTGTGTTTATGTGTAACTCTTTATGATCAATGCATTTTTAAAAATGTTTTTAATTTGTCAGCTGCTCAGAATAACTTGGCAAGTGAGAGGCCAAACAAATCAAGCAAACAAACCAATAAACTTCATAGATGCAGCTTTATTTGTTTAGTCTCATCACAACCACTGTATTCCAATCATATATTCCTCTACAATAGCAATATATAATACTAGATATAATAAAAATACTAGTGGAATAACTCTTTCAAAATGTGTCATTCCTCAAAAGTGTGTTGTAGATATTTTATTATTTCACTAAATGGGGCACAAATGTGTCCTTAACTGGATTTTGCTTGATTAAAAACAAAAACCTCCTATCGATTCACCACTCATTAGAGTCAAATCAAGTTTTTGTTCCTTTTCAGGAACCTGAATCTGATTCTTCAAACTTGTTAGGGCAATAAATGTTTCAAATATATGACATTGATTTGTTACTTTGACAAGATATCTCATTTTATACATTTTGGCTTCAATACGTTGCTGAAATTCATTCCTTCAAAATCTTTAGAAAAGAAAAGTAAGGATTGAGAGAAAGGAAGAACCCTACATTTCTTATTCCATTTTTCTAGCTACCAAAATGACATTAATTGGTGAAGCATTTGTGTGAATTAGTAAATTATACCACTCTTGCTAGTCATTTCATTCCCATGCAATTCTCTTAGGGACAAATAGAACTAACAAAGCCTGCTATATTGCTACAGTGAATGATAACTATGGTAGAGTAGGATATTGCTGAATGCCTGCTTTTAGATTTGCTAGTGAGCTTCTATGGCCTCACTATTTCCATATCAGTGTTAAAGGCAGGATAATGAAGGTTCCCCAGTTTAGAGTTAGCATCATAATCAGTGATGCAAACATGAGACTGGACAGGTTTGTAAAGAGTAAACCCATTAGTTTTTAACTGATGGTACCCCCAAACACATATTCTGAATTCTAAATGAAAATTGGGGTAGGTAATAGAAGGGTAAACATTGGGGAGATGTTCTTGTTTTCATACTGATTCGGGTAACAAAACTGCTCCCATAGCCAGTAATTAGCTAAACAAATGATATATCTAGACATTGCCAGACATTCTCAGTTCAAAATCTGCCTATATCTACAACCTAGCTTTATTTTTCTGGTGTATAACACTTGCTAAAGAGGTACCACAGAAATAATCTGGAAACACTTGTTGAAATTATCTAAGAAATTTATTGGTGTAATAGTATGTGGGAATGACCTTGGGAGACAGGACGAAGACACACAGTGTATGAATGAATGTAGGTGTCTCAGGATAATGTTTCAGGATCTATCTATCAATCTAAGGTTATCCTCAGGGAACTTCTCTCTCACCAGAACCTCTAGTGAGAGAGAAGTTCCTTGAGGATGGGCTCCAGCACAAGTCTGAAAGCTTGGAAGACTAAGCCTCTGGTCCCAGTGACCAACCCAGTTTGGATCCCACACACAGCTTGGGCCCCCTCAGCCCACAGGTAGGAGGGAAACAAGCAAAGCATTTCAGATGATTGGGTGCCGATAATCTCTCTTCAGATTGTCACTACTTTGGAATAGTCAGAAGCCTCTTTCCAATTACGGTTAGAAAAGATGCTACACTACACTATCTGAGATTTTTGCTATAATCTGCAAACTTGACCCTTCATTGTTCAGGTGTCATGTGAATCAAAATTAAATTTGATCGTTATTAGCATATATGTCTGAAGAGTTGCCATATAGAAGATGTGGAAGACCTGTTTCATCTCATTCCAGAAGAGAAGACAGTGACTTCAAATGACAAGAAAGCACGTTTTCACGGGACAACTGGAAGAAATTCCTGATGCAAAGTGCTCTTCGGCAGTTTCCAGCACTAAAACTACCTTTACTGTTGGTGGATTCTCTTCTGCTGTGATTGATTTTGTACGATCACAAAGCTATTTATCCAAGTTTTCATGTTGAATGATTTTTATTTTATGTGAATCAGTCATCAGACTTAGCTCTGCTGCTTGTTTTTTACCTAAACCATCACACTTCTTCATTCATATCCTCACATTTCTTTTCAAATTACCTACTAAAAATTTGATCTCTGCAAATTTAGTCATCCAGGTAATTTGCATAATTAGGAGACAATTTTTAAAACAGATACTGGATTTCCTTCCTTCCTTCCTTCCTTCCTTCCTTCCTTCCTTCCTTCCTTCCTTCCTTCCTTCCTTCCTTCCTTCCCTTCCCTTCCCTTCCCTTCCCTCCTTCCTTCCTATATTCATGCAAATATTTTTCTAGACACATAATAAATTAAATCATCGACTAGTGCTTTGAATGAGAAATTGTTTGCCTAGTCCCACATAATGCCCAAAGAGGTGTTCTTTAGAAGGTAAATTTACAAATGTCTGGTTAATTTACTGGTGTTTCTGGAAAGGCAGTAGGTCAGTCTAAATGACTCACAGATGGCAAGCCATTTAAAGGGGAGAAATTAAAATTGGACCATATATGGATCCCAGTGGATGGTCATGACCCATCAGCAGGCTCTCAGTCAATAATAATAGTTGTCTCTTACTAAGATAATTACAAAACCATTTTGCCACCAGTAGTCTTGGACCTTATATAGCAATGACTCTTGATCTGCAAAGCAGTAGCATTCAGAGTTCATACATATATAACCTCAACATCTGTCTGCTCTCCAAAAATAACAATGTGGTACTAATTAGAGCCATGCAGTCTAGAATGAGGTGGCATCAGAATTGTACTTGTCCCAGCATCTCTTACTATAGGTCTTTTAAATCTAAAGATATTAGCAGTTGAGCTGAACTAAGCTATGGAGAGAGAGAGGGAGAGAAACAATTGCATTCAGTTTTTGTATTTTCAATAATCCATTTACAATTAAACACAGGGAGAAATAGAATGCAAAATAGAATGGTTCTAGGCCTTCAGTTTAAGAGTTCCAAAATAATCAAGTAGTATTTGAGAGTATAAGAATTCATCCAGCACAAGGCTACAGAAACCTGACTCCAAACATAAGCAGCCTCTGAATGAGTTTTCCTGCAGAATTTAGTTGAGAAGAACACTATTCTGGAAATAGAACACATTTTAGAGTTGTATCATTGTATATCCTATACTCTGGAATGAGAGGAAACAGATTTTAATATTATTCTATATATGATATCAGTAATTTGAAGATATATCCAGCTACTTCATCTCTCTTGATATATCCAGTTTGATAGACAGACAGACAGACAGACAGACCAGATTCATGTGCCACAATATCTGTTTTGGTTTTACTGGCTGAAATCTGATGGCATCCATTTTAGATCATTACGTTCATGGTGTAAAATGGCATAGGTAGACTGTGTGAAACCCATCCTAATATAAGGACTGAAGTTGCTGTAGGAACCAGGAGTCCTCAGGCCAGACAGAATTGTTACGTAAATGTAAGCAATTGCTTCCCAGTGTTGTGGCTCCGTCCGGTGGGTCCCTCTCATCAGAGGAGGAAGGCTCTGAACATGAAGGAGAGGAGATGGCCAGGACTCCCTCTCCAGGCCCTTCCCCTCTGGTGCGGCCTTCGGTGCCTTCCGACGGAGAGGAGTTTGGCCAGGAGCCCGGTGTTTCTGGGATTGGCCAGGAGCCCGGTGCTTCTGGGATTGGCCAGGAGCCAGGTGCTTCTGGGATCAGCCAGGAGCCAGGTGTATCAGACTCCGAAGAAGATACGTCTTGGCTGGATCCACGCCAGCGTCGGAAGGACAAGCGTGCACAGCAGCGGACACGCCGTGCCAGATAGTTCAGCTGAGTCACTGGGCCACACCCCACTGGCTATATAAGCAAGGGGTGTGGCGTGTGAAAGTTTTGTGACTGACAATTTTTGCTGGATATTCTGTTGCAAGCACTCTGGCAAGTTATCTTGGATTTATCTCTGTTTGCTGTGCATTATCAGTAAAGGCTTGGCAGGCAGCTACGAAGTTGCTGCCAAGAAATTCATTTGTCTTTGGCTGTGCCGAGCAGTTTTTCAGGCCTCGGCTGACTGGTTGGGGGGTGTGGGTCGGACGGGGAACAGAACACTCAGTTTCAAGCCTGGAAAAATAAAAGCAGAAGTCTGATGACTCCAAAGGGCAGGAGGAAAAGACTGAACATTTAAATCCTGTGATAGACACATAAAACGAACTTGATTCTATGTTCTACACTGGGCACTGCACATTTTTGTCTATCTACAATAAAACAATTTCTCTAAATTGTCTGTGAAGCTTCTGTGGCTAGCTCACGACTGAATGTGGGATTGAATTTATTGATGTGTTTGCTTTGACATCTCACACCTTCAGTGGGTGTAAACCAAGCTGGACTATTTTCCTAAAATGAGTTATTTGCTTTAGAGATTGAGTCTAATTTATATCAAATTCTGTCTCCAATGATGATATCACCTGAAGTATAATTTAGACTGAATCACCTGCCAGGACTTCCTTACATACTTTAAATGCAAATCAGGTGTAACTTGGAGAGCTGCTCTTTTCATCATTTATTATTTATTTATGGGAGCTAGGTCACTTGCTTTTCATGTTGGTTATAGACTTTTTCTTGGCATCATTTTGCTGCCTCCAACGGAGCTTTCAAGAAATGTCTGCGCTGAAAAGAAAGCACCTGGCCCTCAGTATTTCTTTTGATGCAGATTATATTATTCCTTTGTATTATTTTCAGTTCTTTATTTCACTGTATCTTGTTCTTATTCAAGAGTCATGATAGTGTGTGTGTGTGTGTGTGTGTGTGTGTGTGTGTGTGAGTATAGGCTTGACTTTATTTTAAAACATGAATGTCAACCAGATTAGGCTACATGAGAGAAAGTGATCATGCTGTGCTGAGAATATTCTCTTTCTCAGACAAACCACATTTACACACCATTACACACCAAGACAATAAAAAAAGCTAAGAAAAAAATAAAAAGACCAGAACACATCATCTCCAGCAGCCAATACCCAGATAAGCAGGGATTAATAACAGACAGACAATTAAGTAAAAACAGGACCCTAATCAAGGCACTACGAAGGAGGAAACCACACTCACCCCAAAACTTGCAGAACAAGCTACTGTATATAATATACCCCCCAATTATAAGCACTGATGAAGATACCTAACAACAACAACAATAACAGTAATAATAATAATGGAGTTGGAAGGGACCTTGTTGGTCATATAGTCCAACCTCTTGCTCAGGCAGAAAACCCTATACCATTTCAGACAGATGGTTGTCCAATCTCTTCTTATGTTGGAGCATTCACAGCTTCTGGAGGAAGGTTGTTCCACTGATTAATTGTTCTAACTAGTTAGGTAATGAAATGTCTTCAAGGAAACAACCAAGCCCAAAGAGCACCAAGAACTCCAATGTTCTCTTTTTAACTGGGTTTTTTTTTAGTTTTTTAAAAGTTATTTTGTTTTTATGAGTACAAAATTTGGTGCAATTCTCAGTGAAAGGCTCTAAGATTCTTTCGTCTGGTTAAGAAAGAAAAGCCAAGGACGAGTATGTTTATTCCGTTGTGTCCCTGCCTTTTTGTCCTTAAATTAAGTTTGAAGGATAAGAAATCATCCCAGGGGTATCTGCGATGCATGAAAGAAAAGAGCATCACAGATGCATGAAAGAAAAAGGCAAAGCATTGATCATGTGGTTGCATGATACTTTTTATTTGCCTGCGGGCACTCCATATTCTTCTCGTGAAGCTTTCTGGGCTCAGCAAACGGGCAAGCAGGCATGCTATAGCAAGATAGTGAAAGCACCTGCCACCTCACCCAAATAGAGCAGGCTCATTCAATTGTCGTAAAAGACATTCAAAATCACAGGGCCGAGTTAGGAGAAAAGAGAAGCTGTTTTCCTCCTCAAGGAAGAAGAAATTTCAGAAAACAGAAGAGTGGTTTTGGTATAGTATTGGCTATTGGCTGAGGGCAATTCCCCCCCCCCAGAGGGGATCAATTTGATCAACATGAATCTAGTTTTAAATATGGTCTTCTCATTCCATGTCATATACCTGCTGCTTTGTACAACCTGGCTATCTCCAAGCCTTTGCCCTTGAACTCACACATCCCCTCCAACTAGGAACTATTGAAGCTGTAGTTCTGAGGCAACTGGAAAGTAAATTGCTGGGAAAGATTGCTTTAGCCAATTACCCACTGCTTCCTTGATTGCTATGTTTCTTCTTTTTGACTATAGTCTTTGAAGTATAGAGGCCAATATCTTGAGCCAAATCAATATCTATCCTCATTTGTGGCAACTCACTGCATGCCTTTGGACCAGTCACTATCTCTCAGCCCAATCTACCTTACCATATAAGAAATGTTATCTACTCTATTTAAAATTCCTGGAGTACAGCTGGCTATACAGTAAATCTAATGTGCTAGGCTGCATTAACAGAGGGATAGAATCAAGATCACGTGAAGTGTTAATACCACTTTACAATGCCTTGGTAAGGCCACACTTGGAATACTGCATCCAGTTTTGGTCACCATGATGTAAAAAAGATGCTGAGACTCTAGAAAGAGTACAGAGAAGAGCAACAAAGATGATTAGGGGACTGGAGGCTAAAACATATAAGAAACAGCTGCTGGAATTGGGTATGTCTAGTTTAATGAAGAGAAGGACGACGGGTGACATGATAGCAGCATTCTAATATCTCAGGGGTTGCCACAAAGAAGAGGGAATCAAGCTATTCTCCAAAGTGCCTGAAGGCAGGACAAGAAGCAACAGATGGAAATTAATCAAGGAGAGAAGCAACCTAGAACTAAGGAGAAACTTCCTGACAGAACAATTAACCAGTGGAACAACCTGCCTCCAGAAGTGGTGAATGCTCCAACACTGGAAGTTTTTAAGAAGAGACTGGACAGCCATTTGTCTGAAATGGTATAGGGTTTCCTGCCTGAGCAGGGGGTTGGACTAGATGACCTCCAAGGTCCGTTCCAACTTTTTTTTATTATTATTATTATTATTATTATTATTATTATTATTATTATTATTATTATTATTATTATTATTATTATTATTATTATTATTATTATTTACTAGGATGATCACTGCAGGAAAATTGGATCCATACATTAATGAATGAATGGATACCCCTTAAAAGAGGCTGAAATCTAGATTCTGAATCACCTTTTTTCAGATTTTTTTTTCCATGGTTGCTTTTTGGAAAGATGGCAGAATACCTAAGCAGAGTTATCTTTGAATTACATCTTAAAATAAACATTAGGCCTCAGGAAGAAAAGATGGATGCACAAGGGAACTGCCCAACCACTTTATTTGTGTGGACAGTTGCATCTTTGTAGTTTTGGCCTGGTGGCTTTGCTAATTTTACTGATTTGGTTTCCAAATGGGAGGAGAGATTATTTGAAGGCAGCATTATAGATGCAATGACACTTCCCTTTTATCCTGTAGTTGCAATGTAGAAGACCATTAACACCAACATTAACACTATACCAACAATACACCAATCAAGGAACTACCATGGCAGACTAACAAGCTAACAGTAAACAACACCCTAAACAAAGAACCTCCAAGAACTTTCCCACCAACACTAACAGGGCAAGACCCTATAAAAATAAAAGCAAACCCCACTCAGTTGTAGCACTGATGATGTTATCTAGTTTGGTCTACAAGAAAACCACCAGGCTCAGAGAGCACCAAGGACCAGTTCAACCCTGAGCTACTATTTTTGTCTTTTAACAATAAAACTTGAAATCTCCTTAACTACTGATATGTTCATTGTCTCTGGAACCTCAAAGAACCAATTGTCTGGCCTTTGGCCACTGCCTGACACTTGGCAAAACAATCCCTTTTAGTGATAAAAGGGTAAACATGGAGCCAATTATTTTCAAGGGGATCTGCTTTATCCCTTCCTACGTCCTCTCAAAGAGGGTTCATGTATGACTAAAATAGAGGAATTTAAGATTGGGATAACCTGAATGTACCGCTAAGACAAAGAGGTAGTGGGGGAGAATGCCTGAATTGCCAGTCATAAGAAATGGAAATAAGATAAATGGGAAGTGAGTCAAACCAGCAAAACCAAATAAACAATTCAGAAGAGAAAGCCCATATTTCTGCAAAATAAAGGGCAGAAATAAAGCAAACACTGGGCATAATAAGTGCTGATGAAGATTAATTTGGTGATTCAGATTCAGAAGACTAGGAAATTGCTAAGAAATAATAGAAATACGCCTGTTCAGTTTTACTGTGGGATAGAAAATATGCAATCAATGTATGGCATTTTTAGCCACCTTTGACTGAATGGTTTCCCAGGAAACCCCCACACAGTTGAATGAAAAACAGTCATTTATTTTGAATGCATTTATTTATAACATGCTCCGTTCTTAAAGTGAGCCTATGAAGAAGCAGTTTGAAATATATTTAATATTACATTCAATACTGCATATTTTTAGAAATGGGATTTAAGTGTTTAATTCATGTGATATAGCCATTGACTACAAGGATATTTGGGTTGAAATTATCATTCAGGTAATTGCAGTTTGCAGTTATCTATTCCTTTACCTATTATGGGCTATCCAATCTGCCCCAGATATAAACAGTTTGCAAATAGGTTCACAATTACATCAACCTTAAGATTTCAGAAATATTTCTTAAAGTCAAGGAGAAGGCACCTTGACAGAAATATGCAAGTACCATTGCCCAAGCAAAGAAGCGTGCAACATGTTTAAATCCTGAGAAATAAGATAATGTTTGGTAGGGATCAGATAACTACGTATATCCACAATCCACCAGACTATAAAAAGGAGTGGTATAGCACAATCAGACTTTTAGATTCTATTATTACACTCTATAAAGTGTAGTTCTAGTCTTCCTGGTCTGATCTATTTGGGTTGATAGTTGTGCATAGGACTCAAAAGGAAAGTTTTCTTGCCTTTATTGCAGTACCATTAAGAACTAATCAATGGCAGCATATTTCAGCAAGGACCTCCAGCCAATCATTTTGCCAAGAACAAAAATCCACTGACTGCATTTTTCAGGTTCCCCAAGACTATTAAACAGCCATTGAGAGAGGAGGCTGGGTGATTTAGGATGTATTGTTTAATGTTTTTTTACAGTACCCAATGCCAGCAACTGTGGGCAGTTCACAAATAAAAAAAACACACACAAAACACAGTAAACTATGTATTAGTAAAAACAAGGAACAAGAGATGGCAACAACAAGAGCAACTTCACACTGCCCAGAAGGGAACCTCAATCCCCCTTGACAAAGGTCTAGGTATAGAGCCAGGTCTTCAAGGGCCAGGATTCTTGGTTACACTAGTTTGCTGTTAGCAGGGGGTTGGACTAGAAGACCTCCTAGGTCTCTTCCAGCTCTATCATTTTGTTATTCTGTTACCATTTTTTCCTCTGTGTGAATTGAGATGATCCAGCACTTAACTGCCCATGGAAGTTTGGCTTAAATAAATATATAACTATAAGTAAAGTGGGAAGACCCAATTTACATTATGTTTCTTGACAGTTCCATTCCATTCCATCCAGAAGCCCAGAAAAATATACAAAGTTTTACCAAATAAAACAAAAACAATAACCCCCAAAACAACTCCAAGGTGGGAGGAACTTTAGTGTACTAGTGGACGATCACTTGACTATGAGCCAACAGTGTGCAGCAGCAGCCAAAAAAGCTAATACAATCCTGGGTTGTATAAACAGAGGCCTAGAATCAAGATCACACGAAGTATGAGTACCACTTTATAAAACCCTAGTAAGACCATACCTGGAATACTTCAACCAGTTTTGGTCACCATACTACAAAAAAGATGTTGAAACTTTGGGGAAAAAATCAGAGAAGAGCAACTAAGATGATCAAAGGCCTGGAGACTAAAACATAGGAAGAATGGCTGCAGAACTTGGGTTTGGCTAATCTAAAGAAAAGAAGAAACAGGGGTGACATGATAGTATTTGAGGGGCTGCCACAAATAAGAAGGGGTCAAATTATTCTCCAAAGCACCAGAGGGCAGGACAAGAAACAATGGTTGGAAACTGACCAAAGAGAGAAGCAGCCTGGAGAAACTTCCTAACAGTGAGGTCAATTAACCAGTGGAACAGCTTGACTTCAGAAATTCATGGGGGAGTTGTACATCACTGGAGATTTTTAAGAAGAGACTAGACAGTCACTTGTCTGAAATGGTATACTGTAGGTTCTCCTGCTTGAGCAGGGGGCTGGACTAGAAGACCTCCAAGGTCCCTTCCAGCTCTATTCTATTCAAATGAATGTATCTAATTACCTGATGTTTGGAGGCTCTCATCTTACAATAGCCTGTTTTCACAGATTAACATCCATCTTATTATAAGAACTTTCAGTTCCTGTTTCAAAGGAGGCATTTGAGAGAATGTCAGAAGAACCTGGTCATTTCACTCCTAGTTAGATACAAAACAGCTCATATTCAAGTTTACCGGTATCTGTGTGAATACAGAAAATGTGTGCTTTCTTTCCCTGAGATATTCGGGGTATTTTCTGTATCTAGGTTTTTTTTCTTAACACTTAACATGTTCTTAAGGAGCTCAAGCTTTTTTATTGACGTGTTGCCTTTCTTGCAATGCTCCCTGGAATGACCATGTTTGGTCAATGAGGCTTCGTGGTATCTGAAGCAGAACATCCAGATTCAGTCACAGTTTTGTTCCATACAGTATTAACCTTGTGAACTCTCAAGCTTCCTCTTCCCATTATGTATTCAAGATGGATAGTGAATAATATTTATATGTTTCTTATATGTAAGGGTGTAGGTCTATACATATGTCGTATATAGTATGTTTAAATGTGTGTTATGTATGTGTACACTTTGAGAGCAAGCAACTAAATTTTTACAGTAAAAAAAGAAAATAAAATTTATTATCTGTGTCCGTCCATCCATCCATCCATCCATCCATCCATCCATCCATCCATCCATCCATCCATCCATCCATCCATCCATCCATCCATCCATCCATCTATCTATCTATCTATCTATCTATCTATCTATCTATCTATCTATCTATCTATCTATCTATCTATCTATCTATCTATCTATCTATCTATCTATCCCACACTTAACATGAAGCTCCCCAATTCGAATAGGGTAAGTCAGTATTTTATGCATGTTAGTCAGTATTTTATGCATGTTTAGTTCAGGCCATTTATCTATTTTTCCAGTGAAGTTTTGTACTAAAAACCTGTATAAAAAAAAATCCAACTGGTAATCAGCCCCCAAAAGCGAACAGTTAAATGAAGCAGATTTTACGTAATCTACACATCCCTATTCATCAGCAGACCAGCATGACTCCCTGGACTTATTTCATAAATATAATGACTCTAAGGTTCTGTATCTTCTCTCTGTTCTCAAAACTTAAATCTCAAAAATGAAATGGAACAAAATCTTATATCTTTAGCAGACAGCAATTCATCAGCATACTTCAATATGACTGAATACTCATATTTTCATAAAAGAAAATGTGACATACCTTCTATTATTTATTTATTTATTTCATTTATTAGAAGGAAATTAAGAGTTTCTTTCTGAGATACAGTTCAGGTTTAATCATTTCATTCCAAAAGTAGCTGACTTCTGGTTTATCAGATTTGTTGGATTATCAGTAGAGGGTAGATCTCAAGAAATGCAGTTTGATAATATCTCTTCTATTACTTTTCCCATTAAATATCTCCAAAAATTTCTAAGGAGAGGTATAGTATTCAAAAATGATGCTTACTCCCAGGAGGGCTACCATGATAAATGTCCTTTCATCCTATTATCCTAAAGGTGCTTTTTCAAAAGACAACTGGACTTTCTTTGTTTTGCTTGAAGATGTTTTGCTTCTCATCCAAGAAGCTTCTTCAGTTCTTCAGTCGGAAGCAAAACATCTTCAAGCAAAACAAAGAAAGTCCAGTTGTCTTTTGAAAAAGCACCTTTGGGACAACCATGACCTGGATGACTGAGAATCTCCATATACTTTCATAGACCATCCTATTAATTAAAAATTAGGAAAAGGAGCAAATCAGTTTACCTCTTTGCTCATGAAGTATACATTCTTTGGGAATTATAAAAGAAGAAGAAAATTGATAAGACTATTGCTATGTCCATAATTGCATTGTTAAGAGAATAGGCATTATTATCGGTGAACTATTCATCTCTTTTCCCAGCTAGTGTCCTTAAGATGTGCTAGAACCACATCATCTCTGTCCAGTATGGATAATAGACATGGTCTTGGGAATGAGGATTATAGTTCAATATGTCTTCAGAGTGCTACTTTGGGGAAAGCTGATACAAGATTAATATTTATTTTAGAAGCATATGTCTCCTATAGGATAAGCTATCTTTTAAGACTGTTGTGGATGAGGAAATGTGCATGGCTTGTTGTCTCAGAAGCCTTTTATATCCTCAGAGGCTTAACATTCAGAATAATAGGAAATCCAAACAAATAAATATCAAAGGGAATTTGACAACACAAAATTCATAAGCCATCAAAAATCTACTGGTAGAAACTTATGGAGGAGGAATGAAGCAAGAATTCTCTTCACAGAGGGTAAAATGCCCAAAATGCCATGCAGAGCTTTATCTCTTTTTTTGTAATCTGGATAACAACCCAGATGAGCCAGAAATAAATCAGAGGTCTGGCATTGCATTTGACTGGCACGAACACCTTGTGCCCCACAACGTTTTGCTGTCTCAGGATATAAATGCCAAACCAGTGAATTAAATCAAGAATAACCAACCTACAACTTGAGACTGCAGTCAATGAGATGGGAAGGACAAGAATTTAACCATAAATCATGTTGGGAGGAAAACTCTGCTTACAACAGATCTATAATGGGACAAACACTAGCTAGAATTAATTTTTAAAACATTTTTAACATGTGATTGCTGTCATCAGTTTTGACACCATCAGGATGGTGAAGACCATTATAGGTAATCCTCATTTTACAACCACAACTGAGCCCAAAATTTCTGTTCCTAAGTAAGATATTTGTTAAGTGTGTTTTACCCCATTTTACAAATTTTCTCGCCACAGTTGTTAAGTGAATCACTGCAGTTGTTAAGTTAGCAACATGGCTGTTAAGTGAATCTGGCTTCCCCATTGACTCTGTTTGTCACAAGGTCACAAAAGGGATTGCATGACCCTGGGACACTGCAACAGTCATAAATATGAACCAATTGCCAAATATCCCAATTTTGATCACGTGACCATGGGGATGCGGCAAAGGTCGTAAATGTCAATATTCAGCTCAAGAATCCAAATAAAACTCCAGGTTCATTCTATTTTTGAAATTCTTACTGTTTATTTAATACATGGCATGGTAATGTCAAAGCAAAACTAACTCTGAGGTTCCCAGACATCAGTTCATAGAATTAAACAATAATTTCTCTGCCAAACCCCCACCCTCTCACGTAGTCTATCTAAATAACTTCACTTTGTTATGGGAACCGTCAGCTTCCTCTTCACACCTGCTGCAGTGTCCTTGGAAAGGTTTCAGGCTCTCATGGTCTTGAGTGGAATCGTAGAAGTTTCATTTCTCCATCTAACCAAATTTTTTAAGGCATCACCTGCCCCCTCCCCAACTCTAATGGCAAGTTGAAACGAAGAGGCAAGTAGCTGCCAAAGTTTCATTCTTGACAGTAAGTGTGAAAAATGGTCACAAGTCACTTCTTTCAGTGCCGTTGTAACTTCGAATGGTCACTAAATGAACTGTTATAAGCCAAGGACTACTTGTACTTCCTGCCTCTATTGAATAGCTATCATTAACAAAATTGATTATACTGAACAGATTCATATCAGTAGCACCCAGGTCTTCACTACAGATGTCCAGACAGTTGCACTGGTGAGGCAGGGCCCTGCAACAGCCACAGGGTCTGTCAAGGCTTTATGGATTAGGCATTTAAGGCCAATTACTTGCTCATGTATTTAGGCTAACTGAGATGATGAGGTTTCTAGTTTCCATCTCAACAGCCCAGATTTTTGGTTCACTTTTACTGTCATTTGCTTTGAATCTAGTTCACATGAATAATGCAACCTGTACAAAAAAAATGATGGTGCAGTTCTTTTTTAAGAAAGCCATTATAAAATGAGAAAAGCAAAATCTACAAGGAAAGTTATTGGGAAGAAAAGAGGGGGAAAAAATCCACCCCAAAACTTTCACAGCATTTATTCTGCATTCAGAAATATGAGTTTACTTGGTCATTTTTATTTCTCGGTTCTACCTTGTGCACATGAGCTAAATTACTTTTCCTTTAAAATAAAATGAACTAAAACATAATATATATAAAAAGTTGACGGCTCCATAAGGAAAATTGTTTCTTGAGAGACTGTGCCAGAGCATCTGTAAATGTTAATATTTTTGTATTCAGATGATAAAAAGTACCTTCTGTCTATGTTTGAAAGATCTGCCTAGCAGTTAAAAAGCATATAAATATCCTTTCGTTTGGAATTTCAGACATTTTCTCACAGTATTAATCTGAAATGTCTTTTCTTAAAGTATAACAAAGCCATCCTAATAATATTCTTTCTGAACGTACTGTATATATTTAAGAATGTATTTCTTTGTTGTTTAGAAAAGGAATTGTGAATTGCATTCAGTGCTGTTCCTTATAAAAGTGACCTTAAGTTTTTCTTCTTGGTGGTTACGAGCAAGGAATTTATGTTGCATATTATATTTTATAACAGTGTGCAATAGTCTTTAAAAGTCAGCTGCTTAATTTATATTAGTCTGATAGAAACAAACAGTTGTATTCTAAGAATCAATCCAAGTTTAGAATCCCATGTCATTTTGCACCAAGTTACTCTGAAAAAACTAAATCACTCAACAGATTATGTGTTTCAACCACAGCCCTCTCCAGGGTGGAATGAAGTGCTCAAAGTGTCTACTTCACTCAGTCAATCAAGTTGGCTTGTCTCCAATCTAGACAGGCACTTGATGTCCACAAATGCTCAGCCAGATGTCTCCTGTGACAAATTTTAAAGTTACAACAGCAAGAACAAAAGTGGACATTCCATTTATCTGATTGCTTAGAGCAGTGATAGAAAAGGACGCCTGCATTCCATTTATAGCTATGGGTAAAATTGCAACTTGTTTGCCACTACACCTTCTGGATCTATTTATGGGGAAATACTTCATGTAATATTCTGCAAGTAA
>NW_015390435.1:3656-10918 GCF_001527695.2 Protobothrops mucrosquamatus | reverse complement strand
AATTTCACTTCATGATTTCATTTTGCTTAGTGGCTGAGGGAAAAAATATGGTTTCGCTGTCAAACAGTGGATTGTGTGTAAAGTATCCTTCAACACAAAGAAAGACACCTGTGATACTGCCAGCTTGACGAGGTAGACAAGACTAAGAAACTAATGTTATGTAGATCTGTATTAGTTTTATGGTAATGGCTGTTGACTAAAACTTAGAAAGGAGCTTGTCTGGTGACAAACCATTCCTTCTTCCCTGTTCTATCAACCTTCCCAGGTAGACTAGACAGGAAACAGCCTATGCCAGAGATCCCCAACTTTTTGGGCTCCAGGGACCAGTTCTGTGGAGAAAAGTTTTCCGTGGACCGGAGGAGGCATGGTTTCATGTACTGCCTACATCCCACGGATGGGGCTTTGCTTGTTTGCACAGACCGGTTTCTGGCATGCCGCGGCCTGATGCCGGTCCATGGACCGGGAGTTGGGGATCCCTGGCCTATGCCTTCCAGGCTGATGCTGTAATTCCAAATTGTTCCTCAGCACTGCCTGGAAAGTGTGGAGAAGATTCCCATCACATGTGAAAGATGTCAACTTAGGCCAAGTTAGACTATGCAAGGCTAGACTTAATTTTTTAAAAAATCTGCATGGTTCTCTTTTATTTCCTAGGAAAACAAAAGTCTCCTTTTGTAAAAGAAAAGCTCCACTAACTATATTTGAATTATACTATACAGCCGGAAACTAATTTTAACAAAATGGCACAATCTTCCTCTGCCTCTGCAAAATGTCCCCATTGTTTGTCTGATTGCAAAGAATCATCCAATATAATGATCCTTAAAACTTTGTCAAAAACTGTAACCATTCTGCTGGAAAAATGCACAATTTTCTGTATACTCTTTTAGTAGCAATATGTAAATAACCTGTAACCCTTTCTTTCAATTAAAATAAAAGACAATGACAAATGACATCCTGCCTGCTATTTTGGAAATAAATACCAAGTTGTAGAGAAAAATTATGGGCAAATGTAGAATTTTAGAGGTGGTGGGCAAAAGGACATGAGCCCAATAAAATTGGTACTTAGTGAGAGAGCGGTTGCTGGTTTTTATTCAAAGTGGTTTTGAAAATATCAGTTGCCCCCTATTCTGATTTGGAACACACACATATACCTGTACGTATATATTCAAATAAATAAATTATAATGCTGTTCAAAAAGGATTTTATTTGCATATATAAAATTTAGCATAGGCAGAGGTCAGCAAGCTTTAATGCCATTGATTTCAATAGGAAACTCAAACTTTATCAGGATAATTACTTGAAAAAAGAAACAGTGAGTTTTAAGTGTTAAACTGAGTATCTTCAGTACCAGTGACATTTAATTCATTACCTAATTTCAAAGGGCCAGAGAATGCTATTCTTATTGCAAAGATCATAGCATGGAATCAAAAATTTGGGACAAGAAAATCAAGTTTTCCTGAGAATACAAATTGTTTTTTTGGCAAATTCCAAATTCAGATTTTAGAAATCTCAACTTTAGCAAATCAAATAAATATTTCATTTCATTTTCACTACCAAACTTTATTTCCACTACCACTCCCATCATATTTTCATGCACCATTTGCTCAAAAGCTGGCAGCGTCCAGCCATCTGAGACTCAACTTTTAATGGGTCATTTGATTCAGTGAAGCTTTGATTAGATCACTCCATCAAAGCAGAAACATAAATGAAAGCAGGGACTTCCATGGAAGTAATGACTCAGATCAAGTGGCTCTCAAGCATATTGGAGATTTGATAGCTTTACTATAGTTTTGGGGATTTTTACAGATAATATAAGAATACCAAGGGTATTTTTTCTTTTTTTGCATAAATGAGGAATGCTGGGGTGGGGGCTGAGTACTGTGATGGGCTTTCTGACATTGTCAGGAGCAGCTGGTAAAGGAGACATACAGGTAGTCCTCAACTTACAACCATAATTGAGTCCAAAATTTCTGTCGTTAAGTGACACAGTTGTTAAGTGAATTTTGCTCCATTTTATGACCTTTCTTGCCACAGTGCAAGTTGTTAGCCTGGCATCCCATAAAGCAGTGATCATAGTCACCAAAATGCATGCAGCAAAGAAATGATAAGCTCTTGTTCTTTTTCAGTCTACTCCTTTATTGATTCAGCCCATTTTTCTCTATATATACTACAAATAATAGAATAGAATAGAATAGAATAGAACTGGAAGGGACCTTGGAGGTCTTCTAGTCCAACCCCCTGCTCAAGCAGGAGAACCTATGCCATCTCAGACAAGCGACTGTCCAGTCTCTTCTTAAAAACGTCCAGTGATGGAGTGCCACGATTTCTGAAGGCAAGCTGTTCCACTGCAGGAAAACCTTTAAAGGTATCCTCTGAAACTTGGCAAGGCGAAAGAGTTGATTGTCCCTGTTAATTTCATGGCATTCTCCCTAAAAATGAAGCAGTTTCAGGCATTTTGAAGTTTCTTCATTAGAGCCTTTGGATCAGGCATGTCAAACTTGTGACGTATCGGGACTTTTTCCCCATTGCCGGAAATGGGGTGGGCGCAGTTTCGGCGTGACGCATCCGGCCCTTGGGCTGGCAGTTTGACATGCCTGCTTTAGATACTTGTTTATATGTGCCAAAACTTGAAAAGCCTTGAATGAAACCTGAAAATCACAAACTTCAAACAAATCATGTCCTCTTCGAGTTGCTAATGGAATCCGGACTGATTTACACAACTATATTAAGCAGAGTTAAACCTAGTAAACACTTTGATGTCAAGTAACCAGGATTAAATTAAATTCTGATTTCCTCTAACTACCAGTACTAGAGAAGATTTTGATGCTCTCTGAGCTTGGTTGTTTTCTTGCAGATGTTTCATGATGTTACCTAATTTGGTAATGAAATGTCTGCAAGAAAACAATCATCCTCAGAGAGCATCAAGGATTGTCAGTTCAACTCTGAGCTACAAATGTTCTATCAGTACTAAGGAAGAGTATTTCACTTTCAAGAGTAGATCATGGCAATGATATTGAGGCATAAAGAATCACTGATGACCCTCAATGGGTGCTTCTAATGCAGAGAAATATTCCTCATTTTACAAAGGGACATGCAGTCGGAGCATTCAATGTATTATGCATGAATGATGGAAAATGCTAACATAGGAATAAAGCATCCTGGATTTAGCGTTTTAGTAATAAGTGGACTTAGATGAAATAAAATGGGTCACTTTAAACCAGGAGATCATAGAAAACAGAATTTAAGCTATGGGACCACATAGGAATATAGTGGTAATGAGATTGAAAAAGGATAGGCTATATTCCACTTTAAAAACAAGTGCAGAGTAGAATCCTGTTTACCAATAGTGGATAGTCACTAAACATAAATATTTTATACGTATAAATTCTACTATAAAGATAATTCACTGAGGAATTCTGTCAGTAGACTTCATTCAGATGTCCTTGGAAGGGGTATCAATTGAAATACCAGATGTAGGTTGAGATGGAGGATATTTGTCCATGAAGTCACCAGAGTCAGACCTGATTTGATTGCACTAATTAATTATGCTCACATTTAAAGAAAATTGAATGGGAGAAACGAACCTTGAGTCAGGCAATCTGGCTGTCTGCTTAATGGAAATAAGATGGTTTTCCAGTTCAGCTTTACTCAGGGTGACCTGCTAGAATCAATTTCTGCATCTTCTGGGGAAGAAGAGACAGGAACAAAGTATAGAAAGAACGTCATGACTTAGCTAAGACATTCAGCTCTGCTCACTCCAGAAAGAAAGTCCTGTGAAAATCCAAAGGTGAAACCTTCTGCTTGAACAACAATACAGATAAAAAAGAGGTAATTTTATTCCTGCTAATAAATAACCCAATGCCTTCATTAACCTTTATTCTTTTTTATTACCAGTCTTGGCATCATGACTCTGAGCTAAGCCCAGCAGGATACCTAGGAAATGACATTTCATAGGTTGGAAAAAGGACTGTGCTCTGTGCTAACATACCACTATTCTGAGTTTTTGTCATCCACAGCAGGAAAGGAACCCATTTCCCTTTGTCCTTTAGAAAAGATGCTGGATAAAATGATAAAGGGAAGGACAGATCCTTATTCCTAGAACTTTATTTATTAATGACCAGTCTCCAGGAAGGACATTCTGAAACATTAAAGAAATGTTTGAGTAGAGTAAGCCAGAAAGAAGATCCTCTTCTCTGTAATTTTTCATGGACTAATTTGAATATTTTCCCCAAATTTATAACCTACGAACAGATTTTAACATTTTTTCTTACAATGGAATAAAAAGATATACAACATCCACGGTTGTGAGAATCCTTCCACTTATCTACTTCTCTGATCTGCATGCTTGACAAGGTCTGAAGAAAGTCTATTAGACCAAGGTGAACAAAAAAGTTAGGACATAATGAGTGTCACTTTGGATATGGAACTGGATATACTTCCTAACCACACTGCATAAGGGTTTTAAAAGGATAAGTTCCAAATTTGGCTGAGAATGAATTAAAGTGTTTTATTTATAATGGATTTAGAGCAGCATCATTAGCCAGGAGAATTGAAATCTGATAAACATTTGAAGCCATCTTTAAAAACATGCCAAAGAATTTATTTTCTGCATGAAGGGAGGAATCTTCTATTTATTATACAAGTCAAATTCTTAGTCAAAACTAAACATTATCCCATTCATTTGTGCTAGTGCAAAGCTTTTTTTTATGGAGACACTGTCTACCTGTTTAGCTCCCTTAAATGACTATGTGATCACAATGTCTTTTCTCTGGATCTATAGTTCAAATCTAATCAAATTAGTTTTGATCTTCCCAAAGGGAAGAAAAAGACTATTTGAGTGTATTTCATATCTATTCTCTCTCCCTCTCTCCCTCCACCTTCTCATCTATCTATCTATCTATCTATCTATCTATCTATCTATCTATCTATCTATCTATCTATCTATCTATCTATCTATCTATCTATCTATCTATCTATCTATCTATCTATCTATCTATCTATCTATCTATCTATCTATCTATCTATCTATCATATAACTACGGGGTATACCATTGAATCTAAAGTAAAAATGTAATAAAACTCCAAAATGCATGTTCTAAACTTGGCACAATCTTAAACTTTCCTCCTTCCCCAAGGCATTTATTTTATAAATGGGTTACCATTTCTGGTTATACCGGTACCAAAAGGTTGTGCTGTGGCCAACACCTGGCTCACCTGAAGCAACAACATACATGTATCAGCCTGCATACGGATACAGTGGACACTTGTTGAGCAGCCCTGAGCAAAAGCAGAATCACCACTGATATATCTTTGGCCTACTACATTTCCAAAATAAGGTCAAGAAAAAGACGGACACAAATTGCATTGTGATGGCATGTTTTTGATCAACCCATCTGAGAGACAACATCATTTATCCCTTCCTACTAAGTAAGTATGCTACATATAGTGCTTTTTTTGATATGGCAGTGAATACAAATATTTTCATTTGCTGGACCACTGGTGCTAATAGATTCTTTCCCCTGTCACCATTTAGAATCAATTCAACTTGCTATGAATTGTTTTCTTACAAGGGTGCTGTAAACAGTTCACAAGTATGGGAGGCTTCTCATAAGTTTGATAGTGAATGCAGCTCACATGTGTATAGGGTGAACTATCTTGCACCACCACAGATAGAAGGTAAACTGAAGTTCCTCAAAGTTTGAAAAAGAGACAGAATTGAAGCATATTAAACTGCATCCACATAGTACCCTAAATCTGGTTACTAATTAAATAATGTTCTAAGTGTCAAGGTTCTGACTAATGAATCCAACCAAGCAAACACCTTTGACACTTTACAATCTCTTAATGCAAAGCTTTATTGAGAACACCATTTTGGCACATATGAAAGTAAAACCAGCTCTGGCAGGACCCCTCTCAAACCCACATAGTAAAAGCATTGACTTCTCCCTTCTCCCTCTGGGTCAGGTCACATTGCCCAATCAAGTTGGAAAATATTGTTATGAGAGAGCATCTCTGGGTCTAGCCAGACACCTGGCTACTGTCCTTGGTTCCCACAGTCTGCTTTCTTAATCTTTGAAGTCTTCATTCCAAACCTCTCTCCTCCCCCTGAGTTTGTTGGCAAGCTGAGAAGCAATGTCCCTTGCACCAGCAAGACTGGGCATTGAAACTTGACACTAGGTTCATACAGTACTTGAAACCATAAACGATCCAAGCAAAAACATCCCCAAACACCAACTCTTCCCCCAAAGACCCCACAAACAAAATAACCATGACAACTAATCAAAGTTTACACTTATTAAGTTTAACATTTGCAAAAATGTATGTGTGAGATTGTTACCTGATTAAATATTTCATATAAACACAGCACTGAATCTCACACAAGCCTTAATAATTCTGCCTATCTGCCATTTGAAAAGGAAGTGGATTGGACAATTGCATAGAATTGTGAATTATGTTTTCCTATTATGGAAGCCTCAGGTATTTGATCATTCCACATGGAATATTTATCACAGCAACAGTGAAATAGTGTGATTTATTTATGTATATAAGCATTCTGGAATGAAAATCTACATGCCAAATTTGACTATTTAGACCAAGGAAAAGCATCAACTTTTAAAAACTTTCCTACAAAGAGGCTGATTTGAGGTCTGTTAGACTGATGTTGTATTGGGTTCCATTTTCAGCTAGTACCTGTCCAATCTCTAGTTACTGTATATCTGGCTGGCAAAATAAATAACAATCACATGATGTCAAAACTACTTTGCCAAAATTGAATTGTCCATCTGGTGAGAACATCTGAGAGCAGGACAAGAAGCAATGGGTGGAAGCTCATTAAAGAGAGTTCCAACCTGGAATTAGGGAGAGGTTTCTGAACACTAAGAACAATTAACCAACAGAATTCTGGTAATCTATACAGTAATTTTTAAAAAGTATGGTGGAATGTAGTGAGGGGTGGATCCCCAGAAGAGAGGGATTGTATTCCAGAGAAGTAAGGGGCAAGTCAGCCCAGATATCATGTATGAAAGAAAGAGGATGAAGACAGTCTCTCCTGAATAATTCACAGAGTATTCATTCATTCATTCATTCATTCATTCTTTAATTTGTATACCGCCCTTCTCCCATAGGACTCAGGGCGGTTCACAGCATAATTAAAAAACAAATACTATACATAAAAATAAAAATACAAAAAATACAACAATAACAACAATATAAACCCCTATAAAACCGAATTAAAAACCAAATATTGACAGCTGTGTTTCAATTAA
>NW_015390435.1:0-3352 GCF_001527695.2 Protobothrops mucrosquamatus | reverse complement strand
CATTGCTTGGCCGACGGCACCCTGAGGAGGCCCGCTCTGTGGGAACGTACCGGCCTATGGGAGGGAATCTGTGGCAGAAGGCGGTCTCGGAGGTAGCCAGGTCCGATGCCATGGAGCGCTTTAAAGGTGGTAACTAACACCTTAAAGCGCACCCGGAAGACCACTGGTAACCAGTGCAGCTCGCGCAGCAGCGGTGTTATATATTGTACATGCAGATAGTAGAGTCTTCAATTTGGCAATATGTTGTCTATAGCTGTGAAACAATAAAGAACTCAACTTGGGAGAATTACTGTTACTGTTAGTTTGGGGCTGGGCAAAAAATAATGTCCAGAATATGAATTGTCTAGATTAGAAAATAAAATATCTCCTATTATTTCCCAAAAAAACAGATGCAAACTCGGCAGTTTTATTGATAATACCCAGATCCATTCAACTGAATTCTGATTTCCTTGGAAGAAGCCCCAGGGAATATTCTCAGAAAGGCCTAATTACAGATCTCCTTCATACAATTCCATTACATTATCTTTAGAATTGATCGACAACAAATTAGGAAAAATGTTAATGAAGGCATCAAATTTGTAAATCAGGGCTGAAGCATGACTGAAAAGAATTTGCTGTTGGTAAAATGAGAAACAGGTTACAGATACAATTCCTGTTCCTTTCCTCCCTTCCCCATGGCTAACATAAGATATTTTTAAAAGGATAATGCTCATATTTACATTCTGCTTTCCATGCTGGTACTTCAGCAAGTATTGAAAAATGATACTGCAACACGTAGTCATTTTATTTGTTGGCAGAATGAATTTCCTTGACAGATTCAGGAATGACAATTTTCTTTATCTAGTGTTGTTAGATAATCTTTTTAATTAATCTATACCAGAGAAATTTTCCTTACTGTAGACATGGGGAATAACAATAAAAAACAAGCTTTAAAATAATGGGCAAGCAGGCAAAAACAAATATGATGCTTGTCACGCTTATCTGTTATGGTTTAAAGAGATGTGAGATGTCATGCTATAATACAGAGACAAAAAATGAACTTGGAAGATTCTGCTCGGAAAAGAGCTACTGTGGCCCTGTGTGAGATTAGGACACATCCACAACATAATATAACCTATCCAAAAGCTCACATAGATTTTTTATTGCAGAACAATTTATTCCCTTTGACAGCTTGAATAGCAGTCCACTGTAATGTTGTCATTTTTTATTACTAACCATCTAACATCATGCCTGCTTCTTCGCTTTCTCATAAACAGGATTATTTAAACAGACTTCAGTTATGCTCAGTTATTTTTCAATTAGCAAAAACCATTACCCCAAGCATTAATTAAATGCTTCCTTGTATGGATGAGAAGAAATCTGTTTTTTATGTGTGTGCTCCAGCTTACATATTTTGCACTAAAAGTAAGACTGTAAGTAAGTAATTGGATACATATATACCTTTCATGACCTATTTCGGGGAAACAGACTGAACAACAACTGAATTGCTGTTTTCAGGAATGCTATAATATTTAAAGGAAGCCGAAAAGCTTAGCTGTTCAGCTTCTCATTTTGAATTGACTTCAATACCCTTTCTGTAGGAAAGGCTGAGCTCGAAAGCAGAATCAAGCATGTCATTAGTCTTGAGTCTCAAGTCCCTTCTCACCCACAAGAGATCTAAGTCCTGCCCACCTTTAACACACAATACAGAAGAACCAACCCAGATGAGGACAGTGAAAAAACTGACTAATGGGTGAGAAATCTGTCTGACAGAGAGCTATCCCAAACCCCACAGTTCAAATTTGTTCTGTACAGTATTAACCTTGTGGACTCTCAAGCTTCCTCTTTCTGCTATGTATTCAAGATGGACAGTGATTAATATTTATATGTATTATATGTAAGAATGTAGGTATATATGCTGTAATGTATATAGCATGTTTATATGTATTATGTATGTGTACACTTTTGAGAGGAGTCAACAGAATTTCATTTTTAATGTGTGCTAGTGTGCACACAGTAAAAAATGACAATAAAGGTTATCTTATCTTAATTCTGAGCTACAGTATTCTCTTCCATCGGTAACATCATCACATTACACATCATCACAATCACTTGGATCATTATGCTAGTGAAGACAACCCAGCGTTTATTTTTTGTACTGCTTTCTTAATTTCACAATTTACTTACATCTGCAATCTATTCCCCCAAAGAGTAGTTATCTACTGTTTTAGAAGACAGAAGACTTCTGGATATGTTATATTTAGGTTCCTAAGCAGAAAGAATGGGAGAAGCCAAATTGTGTTAAATTTAAAAGACTTCTGTTTTTTCTCAGCAATGTGTATTAGAATCAAGAACTTTCCCCCATTAAAGTATACCGGATTAATTCTACTTGCAGCTTTTGCAGTCATCAACCTGTGAGATTCGATGTTTAGAAGTCATATAAACTTTGCCTTAACGTTTGTAAATCCTTTCCGAAGTGCTCTTTGCAAAGAAAATCAAAGAGCGTTGATTTGCTCTTGTATGGAAAAGTCTTCAAACTGCCAGATGGAGCTGCTTTATCCATCTGTTGCATTGACAGTTCCAGGAGAGATGGTTTCTGGATGGAGTACTTGAACAAGATAAGTAGCTTGCTGAGATCCGTATTGATTTATGTTTACTGCTTTGTACAGATGGTCTGCAAAAAATTCTCACACTCCTGTTCTTTTGGAGGAAAAGGTAGAAAAATGAGAAGCACCATTGACCATTGGTCATTTACACCATGGCCATTTGAAACAAGGTTTACACTCCTGAGTAAAACAGAGACTAGTTCAGAAGCAGAATTAATAATTGTAGGGAAAGGTTGAATAATATGTGAGATGCTAATATTTTCTATAACCCTATGTGATTGCTAGGTCTTAACTTTCATGAATAGAATAGAATAGAGCTGGAAGGGACCTTGAAGGTCTTCTAGTCCAGCCTCCCACTGAAGCAGGAGAACCTATACCATCTCAGACAAGTGACTGTCTAGCTCAGGGGAAGGCAACCTTGGCTCTTTTATGACTCGTGGACTTCAACTCCCAGAATTCCTGAGCCAGCATGCCTACCCCTGGTCTAGCTTCTTCTAAAAAATCTCCAGTGATGGAGCGCCCATGATTTCTGGAGGCAAGCTGTTCCACTGGTTAATTGTTCTCACTGTCAGGAAGTTTCTTCTTAATTCCAGGTTGCTTCTTTCTTTGATCAAATTGGCAGAGCCAGGTGTTCAGACATTTCTGAAGCATCAAGAATTGGGGGCCCATCTCACCTCTGGGGGAAGAATGTTTCACAGGGTGGGGGCAATGGCAGAGAAGGCTCTCTTGCTGGACCCCATAAATCAAAATTCTTTAACTGGTGAGGT
>NW_015390434.1:37483-40919 GCF_001527695.2 Protobothrops mucrosquamatus | reverse complement strand
CGGAGAGCCCTGTGGCAGCCAGGCGAGCTTCATGCCTGACTGCCGTCCGGCCCGGGCTGGGGAAAAATGTGGCCAGTTCGGCTTCCCGGGGAGCGATGCTCCCGCTGGCCGCCGCACCAGCCATGACTGCCGCCCAGCACGGGGAGACATGTGGCTGGTTCGGCTGCCCAGGGAGCGGCCCAGGAAGCGATGCCCCAGCAGAGACTGGAACAAGTAAGCCGGGGGGGGGCGAATCACCTGCCCCGCAGCCACTTCGCAGCGGTGCTCTGCGGACTCAGAGCTCCCTCCCTCCCCCCCTGCCACTGACCTTCCATCTCTGGCTCTGCTGCTGCTTGGCCAACGGTTGCGCCGGCTGGACATTGCAGGGGCTGCTCTCTCAAGGCTGCGGCTTACGGGAGGGCTGGCCCACTCAGCAAAGGCTCCGGGGGGGTTGCTCCCAGCGTGGATCCCGGGGCTTCCCCGCATGGCTCCCCAGCCACGTGCGCCTGGGATGGGGCCAGCCCGGGAAAGGGACTTCCTGGCCGCCCTTCTCCCAGGGGGCGGGACACCCGGGCGCAGGGCCAATGAGGAGCCCTGCGAGGGGGCAAGTCCCATGAGAGAGAGAGAGAGAGAGAGACAGAAGTGCAAGTGCCTCTGTCTCTGTCTGTCTGTCTGTCTCTCTCTCTCTCTCTCTCATGGGACTTGCCGGAGGGCCGTGGGAGGGCCGCATTTACATACCGCAGGGAGGGCTGTTCGAGGGCCGGATTAAACCGGGCCGCGGGCCGCAAATGGCCCGCGGGCCGGACTTTGGACATGCCTGATTTAATCTCATTTAGAAAGCAAAAATGTTACAAGCAATATTTTAAAAAATGAATGCAGTTTTTTAGCTGTTGAGTAAATGGATGTTTAACCTGATACATGCAAAATTATGCAGATTCAGCTCAAAACATTTTATCCCTTGTTCTTACTTAAGTGTGAACCAACATGGATGTTAAATTAAATTCTTCTTTAACACCGCCTAAAATATTAGAATTCAGAGTGAAAGAAGAATTTGTTTGACTTGAAATGTAAATAAAGATATGCATTTCTCCAAGGATTACTCTTAATTATTTTACATTTACATTTACAATTATATTTATATTTACAAAATTATATATTTATTTAATTAATACATGGCTTGGGTTATAGCTTATTAGCAAACTGAATTATTGATGTTCAACTCTAACAGGTTTATACTACTTCATAATATGACCGTATTGTATAGAATTATGTGATTACATGCTGTGCATTCCTGGAAAAAAAATCTATAAGATCTGGCACATGAGAGATTTAAATTTAGGTACTTTATCTTAGTAGGATGCTTTCATGCTGTTAACTTTTAGCATTACCAATCCAAAGATATTCTGCAGGTTTTCCATTTTTTCCCAATGTATGGATTTTTTTTACAAAAAAACCAAAATGGTAAAATAAAATACAAATAAAAGATACATACAAATAAAAGCAATACAATCTAGATCGTTTGTAAATCTATTTGATCAAGATAGGACAATTGCATAATAACACACTAATATAGAAGCACTTCTAATAGCACTCCATATGCACAGAATATTTCAAATGGATAATAAGCCAAACATAAAATTAGACTTATTTTCTAAGGAGACTGTACCACCTGCAACAACAATTCAGCAAAAATGAAAATTTTACTCATACATTGAGATATTCTAAGAACCATCTGTGCTGATTATGAAATAGTAATTAATGTAAAAAAAAATAAATAAAGCTAAAAATAAGGATTTGTGGTTAGATATCACTACCTATTCAAAACTGTTTTTATGTGTACCTTTTTCTCTCTTGCAACACTTTCGATAGATGAATGCTTAGCTTTTGCTTAGAAACTATTAAAGCTGTTTATGCAAGTATGAATATCATTGTTAATTATTTTAGTTAACAGATGGAACTTTGCTGATAGTGNCTTTGTGTGTGTATGTGTGCGTGCGCGCACATGTGTGTGTGAGATGACCAGGATATCTGATAATTTAGATGGAAAAAATTATGTAGCTCTGTGACAGTTGAGACTGGCAAATGGGAACCACTGCTAGAGTGGGACATTAGGTAAATATATCTCACCAATCTCATAAAGCCACCAAGCTATTCAACTATCTGTTAATTCTGAAAGAGGAGTTGCCTAGAGTTTAAATCCTGGAGCATAGGTACGTATGTTTCTAACTTCCTTGTATTTCTGCTAGACATCAACTGTCATATTTATTGTTGTCCACAATAAAGATTCAAATCTGAGTCATATTTGGGAGTGGCAGCTCTTTAGTGCACACGAGGTCAGGAAACAGATACTATATGAATTATTTGAACTTTATAAGATTAGTGACAGAATCATGAAAGCATCACAGAAACTCTTCTATCTTACACTGGGCAGAATCATGTCGGATTTCTTTAAAGAAAGTGTTCTGCCAAATCTACTTAAGAGATGAATTATATGTTAAATGTCTAGAGACAGTGATTTATTGTTGAGCACAAGAGTGGCATTCTATAAAAAGCTGAAATTAGATCTGAAGTGCAAAACTCCAGTTAACCACAAGAGCAGCAAGAAGTGTATCTCTTTGCCACCAAAGGTCCAAATTTTTGCAAGCCAGATAGGTTAAATCTACTAAAAATGGAATCATTGAATGAAGAGAATTGAATGAAGAGAAGGACGAGGGGGGACACGATAGCAGTGTTCCAATATCTCAGGGGCTGCCCCAAAGAAGAGGGAGTCAAGCTATTTTCCAAGGCGCCTGAAGGCAGGACAAGAAGCAACGGATGGAAACTGATCAAGGAGAGAAGCAACCTAGAACTAAGGAGAAACTTCCTGACAGTTAGAACAATTAACCAGTGGAACAACCTGCCTCCAGAAGTGGTGAATGCTCCAACACTGGAAGTTTTTAAGAAGAGACTGGACAGCCATTTGTCTGAAATGGTATAGGGCAGGAGGTTGGACTAGATGACGTCCAAGGTCCCTTCCAACTTTATTATTATTATTATTATTATTATTATTATTATTATTATTATTATTATTATTATTATTATTATTATTATTATTATTATTATTATTATTATTATTATTATTATTATTATTATTATTATTATTATATTGGCATATTCGGCATTGCACCAAGAACCCAACTATTAACATATGTTGGGCTTACAGCTTTTGTTGCCCCATTTCTAATCCAATAAGTATCTTGCTTTCTAAAAGAAATTATTTAATCCAGGGGTGTCCAAACTTTTTTCAAAGAGGGCCAGATTGGATGAAGTGAACGTGCTGGAGGGCCGAACATTTTTCCAAACATTCTTTGAACCATTACAATTAAATGCAAATGAATTATTGTATGCCTCTTTCCTCTCCCTCTCTTTCCTCTTTCTCTCTCTCTCTCTTTCCTTTCCCTTTCCTCTCCCCTCTCTC
>NW_015390434.1:32671-33765 GCF_001527695.2 Protobothrops mucrosquamatus | reverse complement strand
TCCATAGCTCTGGAGTGGGAAGTTTGATTTTGTAATAGTGTAACTCTTTGGAAGGAATTTCAGATTTGGTTTCACTTTTGATCATGTGATTCTTTGTAACCAATAAACATGTTCTTTGAGGAAATCTCTAGCCTTGGAGTTCTGATTTTGTTGGCCTTAGCTTCGGAACCATGACAGACATATTGATAGAACGTAATGCCGAGTTGAAGAGAATTTAACTGTCATGCCTAACAGAAAACTCTGACACAACTATTCAGTCAAGGAAAGCCTAAACAAATAAATAATTTCAGCTGAAGTTGCCAGAAGGTACATTTCAAAGTGTGGTGTACTTCCATGTAACTAGCTCTTAGTATTCTGCAGGTTGCAGTACAATTGTAAGGTCTCTCCAAAGATCTTGCTCAGTCTGTAATGGAGAATCCCATAGCAAGCTGGTCCCAAGCAGTTCAAGATGGTCATTTTGAATAAGCAATCAATACAAGAAAAAGGTAGCTATCAGTAAACGCATTGGTTCTGATAATGAAATCTTGACCTTGCAGAATAAGGCTTCCCATTATGCTAATAAAGAATGAGTTCATAACAAGAAAAAGTCACATTTCAGTTTAAGATGATACTGTGCCTCTCCACTGTAAAACCCTTTGAATTTGAATTTGAATTTGAATTTTATTATATTTATACCCCGCCCTTCTCCCGGAGGACTCAGGGCGGCTTACAGCCAGTTTAAAAACAACTTAATACAATACAAAATACAAAATTTAAGAAAATGATTAAAAATAAATATTTGAATAGGCTGCTTCTACTAAAATTTAGTTAAAACCAATTTAAAATACCCCTAGGCCAGTCCTGCCCGCTGAAACAACCAAGTCTTGAGGGCGCGGCAGAAGGAGGGGAGATCCGGAATCACCCGGATCTCTGGGGGCAGCTCGTTCCAGAGGGTGGGTGCTCCGACAGAGAAGGCTCTCCCCCTGGGGGTCACCAGCCGACACTGTCTGGTTGACGGCACCCTGAGGAGGGCCTCTCTGTGGGAGCGTATCGGCCGGTGGGAGGTAATCTGTGGCAGAAGGCGGTCTCGGAGGTAACCAGGTCCAATGCCATGG
>NW_015390434.1:24076-28939 GCF_001527695.2 Protobothrops mucrosquamatus | reverse complement strand
CTTATTTGGGGAAAATTAATTCTTCCAGTTAGCATTGTCTGTGTATTCTGGTAATGAAAGCATTGCTGCTTTGCTAGATACATTTGCAGAGACATTCAATGGAGACTTTTATTTTTATGTTTTAAAAAGAAGATTACCTCCAAGACTTCTCTCTCCCATCTATCCATTTAGAGCTATATAGGTACGTTTTCTCCCTTCCGTGTCCCTTCTACCAATAAAACAAGCAACTGAAAACAAGCCTTGGCTGAGCAAACTAGGCCAGTTAGAGGACTAATTAGGTTGAAATTTGATGGTCAAGTAGGGTGACTGCTACAAGGAACATTAGTACCATGTGTTGTCACCATCTGGTACTATGATAGGTGAAGCTGAAAAAAAAACCTGGTGCTGAGAGGAAAGCTCTTCCCTCCATATAAGGTGATGGCATGGATGCTTCAGGCAATCAACCTGTTCCCCTGTGTATTAAATACAAAGCCCAGAGATCCACAAAGAGCTCTTTCACTTCTTTATAAGAGCACCTTTAATGTGCAGCCATTTAAAGAACAACCTTTTGCCCTCTCTTCCTTTACATGACATCTGAAACTCTCCTGTATGTTTTAAAGACCTATTAATCTGTCAATATTTCAGACAAAGCACAACCAATGCCAGGAAATATCAAGCTGTGGGATTAGAAAATTGTACAAGCATTGGGTTGTCTTGGTAGCTTGTAGAGAATTTATTTTTACACAGAGAAAATTCTCTAGTTTTATATGAGACATCTTCCTTTTAACAAACTACAGTTGTTTGGAAATTCTTAACTGAATTTAACATTTGCAGTCACAGCAGTCTCTAATAAAGGGAAAAAAGGAATTAGAACATACCTGGTGAGGTTAGCAGGCAACTTTCTCCACTACTTCACTTTCAAACATGATACATATATAAATGAAATAAAATGCAAATGTTAACTTTGATCAAATAAGCAACATGGCTCTTGTTTTTTTTCCAAGAGAGAGAGAGAGTAAAATATATCTGCCGCAGCAAGAAATAGTAAACCAGAGCTGGACTATGAGGCAATTTCCACACAAACTGACACTTCGTCAATAAATGCCCTTGCCACTTCAACAATAGTTCTGTGATCATTTCACAAGCCTGTTAAAATGTTAAAATGATATACAGAACACTTGATGGCTCATTATTGGACATATGAATATGGTTGTACAGAAATATAAATGAAATGACACAGGTAGTCCTCAACTTACAGCCAATTGCTTAGCAATCATTTAAAGTTACAACCAACTCAAAAAAAGGGTCTTATGACTTGAAGTTCTGACAGTTGAGGCCTCTTCACAATTATGTGACCACACTTTGGGTCAACATAGCCATATTTATAATTGTTTGCAGCATCTCATGGTTAGGTAACCATGTTTTGTCAGAGTTTTGCAAACAAAAAAAAGGCACTTCCAGGTTTTGGCAAAACTATATCCATAATAACCACAACACTTACTTAAGGACCACAGATTCATTTAATGACATGGTATTCACTTAACAACTGCTGCAAAAAAGGTAGTAAAATCAGATCAGTCATGTGATTGACCTATTTTATGACTATTGCAATATACAACCATAATGGGCAGATTCCATTATGGTTGAATATTGATGACCACTTATACACATGCTTGAAGTCTGACTCTATATCACTGATTTACTTTCTCCATTACAATTTCTACAAGCAGCAATATTCTGACACAAAGGTTTTTTACCTTAAATTGACAAGCACATTTATGTTCAAGAACTGTCCTTTTTAGCTTTCATTTTGGCCTTCTGTCATACTTCCTCCTGTCCAATATCTCTAAATACAAACTGGCCTGAGACATTGACTCTACTTCTGATTTTTGTGCACCAGCAGCCAAAAATAGCTAATACAATCCTGGGTTGTATAAACAGAGGCATAGAATCAAGATCACGCGAGGTATTAGTACCGCTTTATAAAACCCTAGTAAGACCACACCTCGAATACTGCAGCCAATTGTGGTCACCATATCACAAAAAAGATGTTGAGAGTTTGAAAAAAATTCAGAGAAGAGCAACTAAGATGATCAAAGGTCTGAAGACTAAAACACACAAAGAACAGCTGCAGGGCTTGGGTTTGGCTAGTCTAAAGAAAAGAAGAAATAGGGGAGACTTGATAGCAGTGTTCCAGTATCTGAGGGGCTGCCACAAAGAAGAGGGGGTCACATTATTCACCAAAGCACCAGAGGGCAGGACAAGAAACAATGGTTGGAAACTGATCAAAGAGAGAAGCAACATGGAATTAAAGAGAAACTTCCTGACAGTAAGGACAATTAACCAGTCGAATAGCTTGCCCCCAGAAATCGTGGGTGCTCCATCACTGGAGGTTTTTAAGAAGAGGCTTGTCTGAGATGATATAGGTTTTCCTACTTGAGCACGGGGCTGGACTAGAAGACCTCCAAGGTCCCTTTCTATTCTATTCTGTTCTGTTCTGTTCCATTCTAGTACTTCAGGTATCAACACACTCCTGAACCTCATGAGTGTCTACATTTTTTCCCTTTTCCTCCTCCTCCTCCTCCTCCTCCTCCTCCTCCTCCTCCTCCTCCTCCCCTCCTCCATTTTCTTCTTCTTCATTTTTTTTGTGGGAAGCCCTGTGTAAAGCATAATCATGATCCATTGTGTTTTGATGTTGCTTTAATATGGAGAAGATATAAAGAAAATCTTTAAAAGGTCAACAATGCTGTGAATCAGGAAGGTAAAGAAATAGCAAAGAAAAACCATAGCTTAGATGTCATTTCTTTGCCATGCTATGTGATTGAACAAAGAAACTGTTGGAAAGCTGAATGCTTTTGAAATTACTTCCTTTCAACATCAGTTTGTAAGAAACACTTGCTCCAGATTTCTCTCTCTCACACACACACACACACACACACACACTTATACATATATATAATATAAACATACATATAAACATACATATATATATATATATATATAGGCAGTGCTTTTTTTGTAAAAACAACAACAACAAGCACACGTTATACAACCTGCCTTGCCTACCCCACAAGGTTTACCTTTGTAGTTGAAAAAAAAACCCTTTAATTTTTAGTGTATCTAAAAGACTAGGATTTTGTTCAAGGTAAGTTAATACTATTAATGTTACTATACACTGTGTGGCTTTAAATTACAAGAAGGCATTTTATTAATCTTTTGGGACATTTACCATTGGCATACCCATTTAGTTTAATGAGTGGAAATGTCAGCTTTCTATGTGGAATGAAATTGGCCCAATAAAACAAAATTTGGTTGCTTGTAAAAGATTGAATTATTTTTACGAAGTTATCAAACAAAGTGGAAAAATTTACATTTGGAGTTTAATATGGATATTGACTTGAAACAAATTGAAGTTGAAACTTTGTCAGTGAACAGATTACTTTTAATTTACCTTTAAGTTAAACTCAATTTAATAAATAGATCTGATTAAACTCACATCTGACTAATACATAATTAATATATATTATTATTAATAATAATAACTCCAAATCACAAGACATTGGCTTTATTCTTATTCTTCCCCTCTGCAGTTTGAATATAAACTATAAAAGACTAAAAAGAGATTTTCATAGACATCCCAGCCTTTGAACTACCCAAGGAACCAAAACAGCAAAGTTTCGCTGGCGGGCAAGCTTCCATGCCAGCCGCCTTTCTTTTTAACCTCACACCCCACCTTCTGTAAAGGAAGGCAAAAGGCTCACTCACCCTCTCATGAAAGACGGCCTTCATGATTATGTGTCTCCCACTGCCACCATCGGCTTCCACACCACATGATCCAACCCAGCCAATCAAGTCACACTGTGGCTGTGGTGCTCTGGTGCCTCATGGCTCCCCCTAGAGGAGGCAGACAGCGCCGGAGGGGACTCCGCTTGCACCATACTGCCAGCGGGGCATTTTCAAAAGAAAACGAAGATAGGAAGGGCAAAAATAGGAAAAGAACGCAACTCTGGAAAATCCGTTGAAAAAAGGTGCTGGAACACCGTTCCAGTGAGTTCTATGACAAAAAAAAGCCCTGTATATAGGTATATGTATGTATGCTTACAAAAATGAAAATATCCTTAAATTTATGCAAGTGAAAAGTGGAGATTAAGAACCAATCACAAAATAGTTAGAAATGGGTTAAGGGAACAAAGAAAAGGGCTGGTGGTTGAGCCACTATTTCTAAAGTTTTGACCAAGCAAGATGTAGAAGCCATTTTCTGTTATATGTGTTTAAGCAGATACAAGCCTGCCATTGATAGAAACAATTTCTTTCCCATCTTAATTCTGACATGTGAAAATTCTGGATAATGCATTTCAATGTAAATATTTTATTATTATAATAAAGTTCTGTCATTATAACATAAGCTTATCTCTTTTCACTAATCTCTTATATCTTTGCACTCTTATCTTATCTCTTATCTCTTTGCCCTATCATTTCTTTACCTGGAGTTGAAAGTAAAGGGAGATAATTCTAGGTTTCTTCATCTTTTGCATCTGGATTTGTTCCAAAAGACATTTCTTTGCTGCCTTTTTTTTTCTTTTAATAAAAATTAAAAAAAACCTTATTTAAATTACTAAATCAGTTATAGGACTTAAATTCAAAACAGCAGCAGCCACACACACACAAAAACAGTTAAAAATCACTCGTGGTTTTGGGGTGGATTTCCATCAGTACGCTGACGATACTCAGCTGTACATTTCCACCCCAGACCACCCCAACGTTGCCCTTGACGTGATGGCCCGTTGCCTGGAGGCCGTACGGGTCTGGATGGGGAGGAACAGACTCAGGCTCAACCCTTCCAAGACCGAGTGGCTGTGGTTGCCAGCGCCTCGGCATAGTCAG
>NW_015390434.1:0-23521 GCF_001527695.2 Protobothrops mucrosquamatus | reverse complement strand
GCCTGGCCTAGGGAGGATTTTTAAACTGGGTTTTTTAGAAATTTTAATTATCACAACATAAAAATTTTGGTTTTAATTTGGTTTTATTCGGTGGGGTGTGTGGGTCTTTCTTTGTTTTAATAATGTTGTGAGCCGCCCTGAGTCCTTCGGGAGAAGGGCGGGATATAAATTGAAATAATAAATAAATAAATAAATACTATCGCTATTACATGATAAATAAATTTAGCATGTAAAAATAGTGCTCGTTAAATATGAATCCATGTATACTGTTGTGTGTGTGAATAAATTTGCTATATAGATTCAGACTGCCATATAATAATAACAACTGATTTTTAAATTTATTTTATTATAACTCTCTTATTTCTACAAATTAATAGGTATAAGAGAAAATATCTAAAACAAAATAGAAAAAGTCATGTTTTTCCTGACCATAAGGATAAATAAAATTGTACACCATTAAACAGAAAAAAATTCATCTAGACACTGAACAGAAGGATCCTTGATGCTCTCTGAGCTTGGTTGTTTTCTTGCAGATGTTTTATTACCCATATTAGATAACATCATCAGTATGTTACCTAGTTTGGGTAATGAAACATCTGCAAGAAAGCAACTAAGCTGAGAGAGCACCAAGGACCCTTTATTAGGGTATTACTATGGTTGTCAACAGTGCTTTTTTTCTAAAAAAAAAAAAAAAAAAAAAAAAAAAGGTGCCGGAACTCACACACATCATACAACTTGCCTTGCCTACCTTACAAGGTTCCATCCAAAAAAGGTGCCGGAACTCCGTTCTGGGCGTTCTATGAGAAAAAAAAAGCCCTGGTTGTCAAACTTACTGAATCTCCTACTTTTTGTGACTATTAGGCCACCATTAGATGAAGTCTTTGAAAATATATATATTTAATTAATATAATTTTATTTACCTCAGTGTTGGTTACATGTTTCATTTTAGAATTATAGCTATCATTTAATCAATACATAATGCTGCAAAAATTATTTTCATGGGTGGGCCAAAACATATTCCATAATAGTGGCAGTGGCAAAAATATAGTAGCATGTAGTACATCTGAGGGAAGTAGGGAAATCAATTTGGACACAGGACAGATTAGATGATAAACTGGGAATATTTGGGAATATCTGAAAGAAAGGTGGCCCAGGTTTATTAAGGTAGTTTTCTTTCTTTTCTCTCTAGATATTGCCTATTCTGATAATTTTCTCAAATTTTATGAATGTCATGGTATCATACATAATAGCATTAAGATGAATTTTATTTTTTATATATACAATGCTTAATTTCCTAGAGCAACTTCTTATTGGAAAAATATACAGAACTTCAATGAAAAGTTAACATTATCTGTATTTTTTTTTTTAAAAAAGTCTATGTTGCTAAAATTTATTTTTAAAAAATAAACAGAGATTATGTTGCTTTGGTTATAATTTTTTAAAAAACATTTTATAAGGATTTTTTTGTTTTCCCTTTTTGATCCTCACCCTCTCAAACTGCTATGAAATAAAACGATGTACTTGTATAACATCTCTTTATTTTTCACAACACTTTCAATTTTTTTTTTTTTAAAGACTATGCAATTCTCTTTCAACATAGTTAGACACACAATGTGTTTTGATGGAAATGAATTTTCATGGCAGTAAAATAGATCATATTAGATTTTAACAATAAGAGACATCAAATGCATTAAGTGTTTTTAAGTAAAAGTGCACATAAAGATAGTAAAAAGTAACAATTGTTTGCACATAAAGTCTTCTGTGTGCAATTATTTGATGTGTATTTTTTTCTCGAAATATTGTAGAAATTTACTGAAGCAAACAGAAGTAGGATTTTGCCTTGAGGGTAAAGACTATGGCAAATTAAACAGAAGCTACACACAAAAAGTAATGTAAAATTCTTTTTTTTCCCTTTCTTTTCCTTAAAAAACACCTTCTATGTAAAAGAGAGGACTTTGACTTCTGTAATTAAACTGAATGATGTCTGAATGTCAGAGATTAAAGTGATACTATCTACTATAGTCACAGAAATGAGATACAGAAAACTTCAATTGGAAATAAAATATGCAGCAGGAAATGGAAGAAATGGTACAAGACTGAATATTGGAAGAAAAGAAAAAAATGAATAACTTCTGTAAGCAGGTATAGAATTTCATTTTGAACATTAAGTGTTCTCTTATGCCATATGAAATAATAATTTCATGTTGAACATTAAAGGGATTACTACTAGAATTGTTTGAAAAATGATTTTATAACCATCAAAATGGATAGTGAGTAGTAGCTACCTTTCAGCCCAATTCCGAATCCATTCAAGCTATAAATGAGGCAAGATTCCAGATTACGTAATTTGTAAATATATAATTTAATCTATACTCTAGATTCCAGTTAATATATAAACAAAAGTGGTTTATCCAAAAGTGGTGAATTATTTCAATTTATTGTTTATATGAGTTTCAGATTGATCTCCTTGCTTAAAGTCATATTCTTTGATGATTATGTCTAAAGTGATGTGGTTTTATCTAGATTATTCAAAAAGTATTTGTTTCAAGCAATTTCTATTCTCCAGAGGGTGCTATTGGCTTGATAGAAATAAAATAACTGTTGGTATTTCAGATCAAAATTTATTCATTAGGGCTATGCCTATTTTGAAAATTATTTGGAAGAAATGTTTTGGATTTTCTATAATCATAGTTTTTTCCCTGATATTCATATTACGCGCTCGCGCAGCCGGATGCAGGCATGTGAGAATTGTATATAAACCCTCCCAAACACCGCCTCAGCAACCCTGATGATGTCGGGAGAGTCTGACGAAAGCTCGGTTGCCGATAATTTTAAATGTTTTATTGCTTTTAAACTGTTTTTTAAACTTTTTAATTGTTTATAAACATTTTATCTACTCTTGGTGATTGTGATTATTTGGACACAATATGGACACACCCAAGAGTCGCATTTTTAATTCTATTTCCAGCCATATATATATATATATATATATATATATATATATATATATATATATATGTATGTATGTATGTATGTATGTATGTATGTATGTATGTATGTATGTATGTATGTAGGTATGTATGTAGGTAGGTAGGTAGGTAGGTAGGTAGGTAGATAGATAGATAGATAGATAGATAGATAGATAGATAGATAGATAGATAGATAGATAGATAGATAGATATAATTTTCCATCTAGTACCTCAGGATTTGCATTTGTATGAATAATTTTCATGCAAAGTAATTAACAACTCGGTAGGTTCTGCCCCTCCTCCTTTAATTTTTTCTAGTTAAGAAGTTAAACTGAAATAAATGTTCATATCAATATGTTCTGTCCTTCTGATTAAGGCATATCCATCACATTCAATTTCCATATCCAAGCTCTTATCACAAGCTGAGTCTATATCATGTTGCAACAACATTTTGCTCCCAACAATCTGGATCCTCATTTTCCTTTCCTCAGAGGAAAGGAAGGCTGAGTTAATCTTGAGTTCATCAGGATCGAACTCCAGGCTGTGGGCAGAGTTTGCCTGCAATATAGCATTCTAATACTGCGCCACCAGGGAACAATGGCAATGACTGCCTCAATCCTGATATCCACATTCAGAAAACACGCACAATGAAACGTCCAATAAATATATAACATAAGGTTATATGTTAGAAGAGATTATCCTTCTTCATAACATATTTTTTATTCAAAAGAATTAAAAAAAATTATGCAGACTTGTAAGACTATATGCAATTGAAAACTACTACTTGCCTGTTATCAATATTTAGCTTGACTTATGTGGCTCAAAATCAAGAGCTTGACAGCTTGTGAACTTGGATATTTTCCTTGGGTCTCCAATTGTTTCATATGAAAATAAGGAACTATTTCTTGAAAATATTATTTATTTTTACCTTTACCTACAGCTTTTATGGCCTAATTTTCATTTAAAAGAAGTTCACAAATATTTTTATTGTCCCCTAATAACTGGAAAAGTTTTTTTTAAATCCAATTTTCCTAGCTTTTCCAGTTTAGTGCAGATAAAAAACTTGATACATTGTGTCAGTTTCAAAGAACTGGGATGATGACTAGATTATAAAGTAACATTTTTAACAGGTCTTATTCTGATTATGGCACAACTATGCTTTTGACAGAAAGCAATTTTGGCAGAAAGTTTCCCATTGGCAATATTTGTACCTACATTACTTGATCGTACGTTCATATAAAATAGGATGGCATTCAGCACCAAAGTCCATAATTGTTCACAGATTCAACATTGAATAAACTGGTTGACTGCAATCTGTCAACCTTGAGACAATAATATTCCATAATTGGAAGTCTGATATGAGAAGATCCTTTGTCCAGAGTCTAAATTCCTAATTATATACAAACATCTAAAATAATTTTTAGGTTTTATATTGGCAAAAGCCCTTCTTATACAGTAATTTTAAACATGGATTTCTAGAACTTCACATTCTCAAGTAGAATAGCTTCTAGCATAGTACATAAACCACAGATTAATAATGTAAGATAATATAGCTATAGATATTATTTATTGTCTCATCCTTAAGGAAATCTACTTTCTGCATGACTTCTTACATTATATTTTCCATAAAAACAAGGACATTCTATCATATTCTATTAATTATCTGAGATAAGTTAACCTTTTAATTCCACTGATTAGTACTGATAAGTAGCCATATTAAACATTGACTGCTCCTTGCCTATTAAGACTATAGTAACCTTAATTAATAACCTATACTTCATTTGGCTTATAAAGGGGCATAATAAAGTGACAATGTCTCAGGGAAAAAGAAATATTTTTCCTATTAAGGTTGTTGTTGTTTTTTTGGCACATTTGGGTCAGTGTTGACTCCTGGAACTGCCTGGAGTGATCCATGCCATTATCTTGGCAAGATTTTGATAATGGCTTGCCACTGCCTGTTTCCTAGGGCTGAGAGAGAGTAATTGTCCCAAGGTCACTCAACTGCCTTTGTGCCTGAAACAGAACTGGAACTCACAGTCTCTTGTTTCTAGCCTGATACCTTAACCATTATACAAACTGGGTCTCTCTTATGTTCTATGGTTCAGGTTTTGAATATTTAGGAGAGGCCTTCGTATACTTAACTTCAATTTTGTGAATGTTTTAGTTTCAGCTCAGGCCAACTTCAGTTAAATGTTCATGCAGTCCCTAGTAACTGTTCTTCATGGAGCTTAAATGTGGAGTGGAATTGAGTAATTTAGGGTACATTTTACTCATTCAAACAAAGCAGGTGTCTTATTCTTTTTCTTAACACATGTCTCACTTGGTTATAGGCTTTGTTTTGCATTGCACTAGCCTAATTCAGTGAAATTATCAATGCACGATTTGCCAAACTTTGGATGGTGCGACAATTATGCCCTTTCCTGATTCAGGGAGCCCTTCTCTCAGTCATTCCCTAGTTATTTCCCATATGGACTAGTGCAGTGCACCGTAAATGGGGCTATCCTTGAGGAATATTCAAAAGCTTCAGCTGATACATACAATGTAGCTACATAAGCAATTTTGGGCACCCCAAGAATGGTTTATGTAGCACCTTTGTTGTGGGAGCTGCATTGGATACCTTTTTGCTTCTGGATCCATGTGCTCAGGCCAAAAATACATCGCACTACAAAAAGTACATCGGGATTTAGAAACCAACCTAATGAAAATTGCCAATATGTGGAAATTACTATTGTAGAATATAGTTTTAGCTGGTTTTAAACTTATAATTAGGAAAATTCATGTGATTTTTAGATATGTAAACAACTATAAAAAATATCCTAAGTTCTGAATTCCAGTTGCCTTGATTAGTGATTTCTATAACTGTCTTTAAAAAGGCAACTGACTAAATAGATTTTTTTAGAGTGATTCAGCAATGGTCTCTGAATGTCATTATTACACTATGTTTGGAATTATTACAGATGATATATTCATATGTGGATGATCGTTTGTATTTCAGAATATTCCTTTAGCAAAATTACCATTACAACCTTAAATAAAAATTGCATATCAAATCCTCTGTTTTGTACAAAAATGCATCCCACAGATTTACTCACTTCCTATACAGACCTGAGAAAAATTCTGCACAAGAAAGATACTTTAAAAATGGTTGCAGGATTTTACAGAAGAGTCATCTATTTGCCCTTATACCTTTCAGATAGATCTAAAAGGAAGGTTACAATTAATGCCACTGAACACAGAGAAATGGGCATCTTTTCTTAACCAGTACTTGTACATCCTGCCACTCCTCTTCTATGAATGCATATTTGTCAGGCCTGTAAGTTAACAACTGGTTATTAAAATACACTGTGTTACCAAGGGGCTTTTTCCTCTGCATCTGAATAATGCTGATGAAACATTTCTATTTGTTTAGCTGGCATTTATCCTAACAGCTGTCAAAAAGAAGGAACTGTGCCAGAAAAAAAGTGCCCTATTAAACTGCAACTGTTCATCAATGACTGCCACTGATAGGTCAAATGGAAGGAAATTTTTATCTTCATGATAATCTAACAATGCAAAAATAAAGGCTATGTATATAGTGTATCCCTAGCCAGAAGTAAATATATTTATTCCAAGCAATATGTCAAACTATTTTTCCTCTTTGGATTTTTCCCTTCAGCAGTCAACAATTACTTTCCTCTCTCCTATCTGGGAATGACGTCATCCAGCTATATTTGTGTAAATGCAAGCAAGCTGAAATATCTGAATACACAACTCCAATTAATCAAGGGATTGCGTTTAATACCTCTCTAGAAACCTAATGTGATGTGCCATGGATCACCATCTAGGTTCAAGGCAGTCTTTATAAATATATTTAAATATTGCAAGGTATCATATGGTTTTCCTCTGTGGTTAGGATGCTGGGTTGATAATCAGCAACCTTGCATTTGAGAACTGAGTATTGCTGTGTGAAGGGTGAGCTTCCGTCATTCACTCCAGTTTCTGCAGATAAAGAAGTTCAAAAGTGTGCATTTGCAAGTAGATAGATAGGTACCACTTTGGTAGGCATATTAATGGGAACATGAACGGATTCCCCAAGCAGGTGTCTACGGGGAACAGTGATGTCACCAGCCCATCTTTTCATAAAAGCTAGCCAATATTGCAAGATAGCAAGCATCTAGTGATTTTATTTTTAAAACAACTCAGGTTGTATTGTATCTTTTGGACTTGCAAGGTTTAGATAATTTTAATAGTTTTAACTATACAGTTATAGTGTGAAGTGATCCAAATTCGGCCATATAATGTCATGTACCTTTAAAACAGAAATAATAATATAAACTATATATGTCATTGCTTGTTGATTATAAAAATTCAGATTGTGAACAAAAATAATATAATGCCAGAAACATATAAACACATCTTTTAATATAACTAATGGTCTCACTCTATCTGTGGTGGTTGGTTGCCTTGATTGGTGCTTAATTACACCTCATACTCTTATTGTGGTAAATTAAATGGGACAGTAGTTATGTTTTGAAATCAGTGAGATAAATTATTTTTATTAACTCTACTGTTGACATAAAATTGTGTTAAAGGGTGTGGCTGAGGATTGGAAAAATACATATAAAGTATGATCTTCCTTTGCCAGTTTTGGTAAATAACTTCATCCAATTGCCATTCCATTTTGTATTTTTGCCAGCAGAGGTGATCCACTGAATGAACAGGGGGTGCTTTGCTATATGTATATTTTAGATACTAACATAATTAAGTTTTCTCAAAACAAATTTAAATTGGAACTGCTATTCAAAATATCTACTGGCTAAAATTTGAATCTGAGAGATACTGTTGTTTAACTTCTCTGGAAGGAGAAGGAAGAAGAGTCACAAATTCTGAACTTTTGGATGAAATGGATTGGCCAACCCACCATCTTAAAGCATTTGGTTCTGTTAAGACATTGCTGAGGGAGAAGATAGAAGGACTTTTCTGATGAACATTGCAGAAGGACTTTTCTAATGAACACTGGCTCTTCCAATTAGATCTTGCTGAAACTGCTTCTAAGCAATCAACCAAATTTTTCATTATTTTCTTTACAGTCCACATTGAAGGACTTGTGCACTAGATGCTGATTATTGTTAATTATTTTCTGTTTCTTAACATGCACTCCATGGCCTACTCTCACACAGTTATGCAAGATCCCATTCTATAATGATGCTCTATGCCAAGATCAACATCAGCAATTCCTCTATGGGGTTGTTACCCTACTTAATGCATGTTTTCTATTTAAAATACTAAGTGGTGCTCATATTCAGAAGCTATTCAAGCTATTTCCAAAATTAAAAAAGAGAGCTATATAGGCTTCATTTTATTACATCTTTTAAATATGTAATATCTCCATCCTGAACTGATAAAATAGAACAGCTGGAAGAAAGGACTCATTTAATAAGAAACCAGATTGTTTCCTGTCATAGGTATTTGTCCAATCTGCTATTTGACAGTGGAGCTAAAGTTTAAAGGGATAAATTAATTTACCATTTCATTTGTCTTCTGTTCCTCTTGAAACAAAAACAAAACATGTCTCTAAATCAAAATAATCTAGTCACAAATGAATGCATATAAATATGTCACTCCTCCACTCTTCAAATATGTTGAATATTTCTAGCCAATGAAAATAAAATAAAGCAAATAATGTTTCATAATGTCTTTGTGTGTGTGTATACACACACACATTCATACACAGACACACACAAACATATACATACACAGACATACATACAGCATATAGACAGCCAAATGTTTTCTTCTTCCTTCACGTTAGCAAGGAAGCTTACCAGAAAGCCACAATGAACCAGTTTCATAATATATGCAAATTCATATTCATTATTTCCAAGTAAACCATGAGAGTAATCCATGTGAGGCTTAAATATATCCTATAAAACTTTCCATAACTGACACCAATTAATAGCAATTCTCAAATATTTCCTAACATTCTAGATTTTTCTACTGGTACAAAGAAACAAATGGAAGCCATCCACCATACATCAATAAATATACTCTTTATTGAACAAAGATTCTTGTTTTAGCATTTTATATGATACAGCAAATAACATATTGGAAATAGCCAGTATCATATTAGTTCAATCCTAGTAATCCACAAAATGTTTTTCACATTTTTCATAGCAGTCAGGTTTCATTTTACTACTCATCATTTTACTTCAAAATTTCTTCTCAGTTAGTACCAATTTATGCAAGAATACATTTCTAGTAATGGGGACAACCTGAAAGGACTCTCTCTTGTTAGATATGCAAAACAGCTAAAAAATTAGACTCAAATACATACATTGATACAGAAGCTTTTACATATTTATATTGTTGAAACCAGCACTATTCCGTTTAGGGTTGATGTATACAAAGTTAGAAGTTATGGAAGATTATTTCATTATTACTGCAGCAAGATTATTTTTTGCAAAAGATGGAAAGATTCAGCACTATCCATTAGGAAGGAATGATTAATGAAATTGACAGATCTTTTCTATTTTCTTTTCTAATTGCATTTTTAGATTTTTTTTCCAAGTTGGTTTCTTTTTCACTTTTTCTGTTCTAACTTAGTTTATTGTAATTATTATTATTCTTAAAACTTAAAAGTTATATGAAAAAAGATGTTTGTAGTGAAAGCTAATTATAGAGCCAGATGATCTAATTTAAACTTACTTCTAATCTCATACTCAGTTTGAATTTCTGTTTTCCAGACTAGATATATCCTTTAGTGATTCTACCATGTCCCATTTATTTTTAACTAAAGCCCACAGTTTGATGCAATCACAAACCTGGTAGGCACATTGCTCAGTCCTAGTTCTGTATCACTGATGAATCAGATGAAAGGCCATAGCCCCAGTATTAATCCTTTGGGGGACTCCACTATTTATGTATCTCCACTGAAAGAATTCCCCACTGACTCCTAACCTCTCCTATGCGCTTTTTTCCTCTATCCAATGATTAGATAAAATATGCATCTAACTGAAAAAACTTCAAGTGGACTTCTTTGAAATTGCCTTAAAATTATATTACTGCTGTAGTTCATACCATACAATTTCATAAATCTAGGTTTGGATTGCACATTTGTGGACTTTTATATGTATATGGCACAGATATTGAAGTTATTTCTCATAAAAAAGTACATGATATTAATATTTTTCTATTTTAAATTCATCAAGTGACCTTTTAATGGTTGCTTGTGGGCCCAAGGCACACAAGGAATATTCAGCAGACATCAGTAGCAATTTGCTTCAAATACATGATTCTCTATCTCCTTGCCAAAATGGATAGTTCATGAAAAATAGCCACTTTGTAACTGAAGCAATCTCATCAGTATAATTTAATTCTGATGGTGATATATGGCTTTTTATGATGACAGATAGCCACGCTGGTAGTGTATGTGCCTCAACAATCAATAGAAGAATATTATTGGTTTGTCAATCAGATGTCATGTACAATCAGAATCCCAAAATATCTAAAACAGAGCAGCCATGGCATTAGTAGTCACAAATAATACTTTTAAAAACTAGACTCGTTTTTTTACTGTATCATAAAGGTATTGGCTTTAATGCAATTGTTTTTCTGTTTTCAGTCCAAAGAACTTCTCCATAAGGTGTAATGAAAACAAGTCAGATCTGCATAAATTATAAAAAGATTATTTGCTTATAATAAAAGAAGAACCTTAACTGCACAGCAGTCTAGGAAGCTAATGAATTGGGGAAACATTCATTTGTGATTTTAGATATATTTTATTTTATATTCTAATATTAAACAAATATTCAAGAAAAGATATTTTCAACAAAATTAACCCAGCTTTGAAATACTTTCTCAAAACAAACTTTCCTTCTGATTATTTTCCTAGTGTGATGATGATGATAATATGATATGATCATATGGTATTGTTACATTATCCAGGAGACTACAATGCAATTGCAGAATAGTATGGTTAGGTGGACAGAGGTGAGTGACGGGAGCTCACCCTGACACACAGTGCTAGGACTCAAACCACTAGAGCAGAAACCATCCCCAGCATCATTAAGGCATTGAGGCACCACACATCTTTCCTAGTGACAGATAAAATTCTTTTCTTTAATTGTATTTTTTGCTTTTTGATTACTGAGAATTATTGAGAAATTTTAAATTAGACTGCAAAGTAGAGTTGCTATTTTTAATTAATCTAATATGTAATAACATTTTAATTTAGCGGACATTTTGAGACAAAAGGTGTCTATTAAATCAGAATGATTGTTAAATCTTAATTTACATAATTAATTGTGTAGTTATATAACTGACTTTATTACACTGATTTGTGTCACTGGCATAATTATGTAATTGTGCTGGACAATTACTGTCTGGACAGACTTTAGAAAAAATGATTTATTTTTTATTTGGGGAATAAATTTCACATTATTTTAATAGTTTAAAATGATTGTTCAGATTAGAATTACACAATATTTTTTCTAAGCACTATTCTTCTCTGGATAAATGAGAGTAGGGGCATCCAAAAGTTGTACTCACTTTGCTTTCGTATATATTTTAATAAAAAAATAACTAGAGTTATATAACAGTTATCCAAGTCATTTGTGTAATCAATTTCTCTTTCTGTCACATTAAAATTTTTGATAACTTGGTAACACCTTTTAAAGGTCTCTCAGGAGTTACCGTAATACTTTAGTGAAAGAAAAACAGTGGCAATGCATGTGCATCAAACTCTTCATCCTCCCACCCTCTGGAACGAACTGCCCCCAGAGATCAGGGTGATTCCTGATCTCCCTTCCTTCTGCCGCGCCCTCAAGACGTGGTTGTTCCAGCAAGCGGGACTGGCCTAGGGGATTTTATAGGGGTTTTAATTACTTTTAAATTTGACATTCTCAAATATTTCATTTTAATCAAATTTTAACTAGGTGTAATATGTTAGCTTTTATCATTTGTCAGCCGCCCTGAGTCCGAAAGGAGAAGGGCGGGATATAAATACAATTAATAAATAAATAAATAAATAAATAAATAAAAATATCAATCATTCTATTTAGTTTAAATAAAAACATTCACATTCGTAATTATAAAGTGTAGTCCAGTATTTAAGATTTGTCATTTAATGCTAAAAAGCAAAACATAGGCATAAAAATAATCTAAAGAAAATATACATAAGTGGGGAAAGAGATGACATGCAAAGAAAAAGAAACCTTTTAAAACTTGCAAGAGTGAACAGATGGGAAAGACCTTCTACACAGCACTAAATTAGCCGCTGCCACATCAATGTAATTTTATACAGTCTAACGCAGGGGTAGTCAACCTTGGCTCTTTTATGACTCGTGGACTTCAACTCCCAGTATTCCTGAGCCAGCTAAGCTGGCTCAGGAATTCTGGGAATTGAAGTCCACGAGTCATAAAAGAGCCAAGGTTGACTATCCCTGGTCTAACGTCTTGAAAGGTGCTTCGCAAGAACTTTAGGCCTGGCAACTGCTTTTGAACAATACGATAGGCTTGTCTTAGTAATTACTTAAAGTCAGATTTGAGCATATAGAACGTTTCAGCTTTTAAATCTCCATTTGGAATTGTAACTTTTAAACAAATGTATGATTTCAGCAGCAAAACAACATGACATAAAAATGAAGGTAAATTTTATAAAATTGACAAAATTAAATGTCTATATGCTAAAACCAGTTGCCCATATACTTTTATTTTTTTTCTAAACTCTGACTTATCATTCTTGGAAATTCAGAATCCATGTGGGTCTGAAAACCCAAAAAAGGAAATGTTCCAAAAAGGCCAAACTATTTATTTCTCATTTGCTTTCTTGTATACATTTATGTATACTTTTTTGACAGGAGAAATAACTATGTGCCTGATCACAGATAAATATCTCCACTAAAAAAGAAGAAGAAATAAATTAGTAAATATATCATACTGGAAATATTAGTGTAAGTAGCAATCTCATAGTTAGGACTATGTCTCAATTTTACCAATAAAAATTATATACACATTATGTCTTTATGATGCCTACCTTTTCTGAATAATTAATATATATAAATACATATAATACATATGTATAATACGCAGTGGTGGGATTCAGCCAGTTCACACCACTTTGGCAGAAGTGGTAGCTAATTTTTTGTTGCTCAGGCCCAGAATGGACTTCCGGAAACGGCATCCATACAGAGAACCAGTTGTTCACATATTTGAATCCCACCACTGATAATACATACATATAAAAGTGGATATAATACATGGATATTTCTGTATCCAAATAACTACCACTTTCAGTAAGTGAAAGCACCTAATAATTGTCTCCCAGTTATTACAGTAGTATGTATTTAGTGGAATCTTATCAAAACCACAGCATGCTACTGAGTCCAGAACAGATATTGGTTTCAAAAGAATGCAAAAGCAAACTTATTTTGACAAAATAAATAACTCATTTAGAATTAAGTGTAATCTTATTTTTAAACTGTTTATTAAGTTTCCAATATCTTGACAAGATTCTTTGTTACATTAAGAAGCCTGGCAACACCTTAAAAACCTGATTTGTCGTGCATTGCCATCAAACATCATGTTTTGAAGTAATCTTTTGGGCATGTATATCTATATAAGCCAGTTGGGAATTTTAACGATGCCAGTATATATTAATTATTTATCTTTCCTACAGCAAATGGAAGCAGCTAGCAAGCTTAAAAACATAAGGTTTGGACAGGAATTTATCTGGAAATCTCAAGACAGTAAACTAAGCTAAGAAGACAAAAACAGATAAAGAAACAAAAAATTCCAGATAAAAAAAAATGGCAAACCACTTTCATATTGTTGCCAAGAAAGCAATATGGATACAATCCAGTTATCATCAGCATAAGAATCCATTAACAATCACACTGCCAAGATGATCAAATGTGCATTGCAACATCAAAAAACCAAGTTCACTTTTTCATAATTGCATTAAAATACTTCTTGCACGTTTTTCAATTCTCTCTTGTTTCCCTCAGCCTCCCATTGTTTCCTGGGCATCTGTGGTCATCAACCTGACTCAAGAGAGACTTTATTTTTTCCAGAAGAATAAAAGTGCTACACCTTAATAATTAACATAATTGTTAAGCACATTTAATTTAAGATAAAATATTGTGTATGAAATAATGCAATGAATTTTTATTTAGTTTTTATTTATTTATTTAAACAATTTATTTATTTAAATAATTAGCAATTTGTACTAATTGCTTTTGAAAACTCAGAAGTATATTATACAAAGATACAGAAAGCTATAACAGCTTTTAAAATATAGCTATATCAAAATAAGGTGAAAAAGGCAATTAAAATAACTTAAAGACAGCAGGAACAAAGACAACAGATAAAATAGCAAGAGAAAAACCTTAAAAGAAAAAAAAAGGGGGGGCAGTGGAGCAAAAAATGCTGTTTATTAAAATTTTGAACAAATAATTTTTACTTTGTATGTAATTTGTGCACGTGTAAATCTTGTGGAAGACATGTTTAACAAAACAGCAGAACACAAATGAAGTTGCCTTAATTAGCAGCTCTTGAAAATGATCTCTCATAATCCTGTATGTCTTGTGATATTTAAAACCATTTACTGCCCACATATTGAGAATATGCATATTTGATGGCTAGACAGTGGAAAGGAGAGGCTCATTGCATGATACCGAAGCTGCACATGGAATGATATCCAGCATTATAAAGTATGTTATGATCCATTATCAAAGTCAATAAGTTTCTAATGATAGGAAAAGCAACTTTGATAGCATTCCTTAGAATTAGAAACAATAGTATTTATACTGGATTCAATAATAAGCTAAACTATTTATTATTAATATTTCAACATTTTATCTATGTATTAAAGAATGCTACCCATAATCCATGCCAGTAGCTTTATCAATATCAAAAAATCTTTCATGTCAATTATGTAAATCTATTGTATTGGGTATTAGGAATACAAAACAGTAAGTATTAAGAATTTCTTGTGATAGTCAAATAGTACCTCTGATTAACACAGCTTCAAAAAAGATCCCCAAGGCTAAATAAAGCAAGACACACATGTAATATGATGTTTTTATTTGTGAAATGCATACACAATTAAAAGCCTTTATTTCCCCAAGGATATTATTTATATAAGAATCCAACAATCATATTTGATGAATTTATAAGCCTATGAGCTACTCTACCAGTAAGTACCAGTGATATAGTACAATTAATCCCATGTTACTCTGTGTTATGAGCTGCAGCAATGAATCCGCATAACAATAAACCAATTAAAAAATGAGAGGCACATTGAGCATTTCTTCACAGTTAGGAATCACCCTTTCTGTCAACTGCATTCAACTACTAGTTGATATTATAACATAAATATGCCCGAGGCAACTAAAAGGTTATGAAACTAGATAACTTGATTATGGGATGGGTGAATTAATAACTTTCAACACAGAAGAGAAGTGTCAGTCAAAGCTGAATGAAATGAAAATCCTGGATCAAAAACATGTTTACATTTTTTATTTTCTGAATGTTTCTATGCAGAAAATGCTGTTACATTTCTGAACAAAGAAATGCAATTACTGTACATAAATAAAGCAACTATTTATATTCCATACCTCTTGTAGTCAACTCTAGAAGACTGAGAGGTGAAAATCCATCACTTGTAGTGTTTGATTCTTGCCTGTTCTGGAATGTAATCAAAATAATAGTTAAACTGGGATGGTTGTAATATACAAATAACATATAATATTCCAACAGTTATTTATTTAGCATTTCAAAAATGACGATATTTCATGATGATTTATATAGTAAATTTGTCTTCATTTTGGATATATATTTTTTCTGTCTCCAAAAGTACTAATATCTTACTGTCTAATAGAATCTAATAGCCAATAAAAAAGAAATCAAGGATGAGTTTCTAAATACAAGTGACAATTAGCTGAATTTCTCTGAATATTTTGTCACTATCACTATAAATCAGATAAAAGGAGCTAATACAATCAAATGTATATCTAATCAGTGTTACTAATTCCTTTTATATTTTTAGCATGCAGCATTTATGAACTTGCCTTTTTCTCAATTATAAGATCTAGAACATTTTTTACAACTTAAAACTTCTAATTTGGAAAAAAAAAAAAAGGCTAGATAGCAAGGTGCATAAATTTAGGCCCAAACTTGATCTGTAGGTATTGATTTCCAGAAATGAGTCACTGAATATTCTGAGTGGGGCGTAGAAGTAAAATGGCAAAATTGTTAGGTATCATATTACTGAAGGACAAACAGAAAAGGTAAACATGGCTAAATCAGCTTTTAAGAAAATGGGGTTCAATTGTGATCATTTCCATTACAGAACAGATATGCTAGGTAGTTATTTGGGAATTTAAAGTTAATGTATTTGGAATGAAAAGAAAAAGGATTCAATAATCCTACTTTTAATCTAATGTAATTACTATTAGAGATATATGGTGATAATTCACAAATCATCTTCGTATCATTATCTTCATATCTTATTGAACAAATGTTTTTCTATAAATTTAAACTATTATATAAATATGAATTCTCCAATACTGGAAGTTTTCAAGAAGAGACTGGACAGCCATTTGTCTGAAATGGTATAGGGTTTCCTGCCTGAGCAGGGGGTTGAACTAGATGACTCCAAGGTCCCTTCCAACTTTATCATCATCATCATCATCATCATCATCATCATCATCATCATCATCATCATTATTATTGTTATTATTATTTCAACAGAAAAATATGTATATTTTTTCTATGGTATAAATCCAGAGTTCTATTTTAGAGTTATAATAAATATGCCATCTATATTCTGTTTTCCACATATCATACATGTATACACCCACATGTCTTCTACCTTAAACATACAGATTTGATTGTTCTTCTATATAATTAATAGGATCAGAATAGCTCTTTAAACTGCAGCCAAGCCAATTTTTTTTATCAGTAGCTAACTTTGCTGGTCAGCATGACTCATGGCAGACTCTTGCCTTCTTTAATGCCATAATTTACTTACATCTATTTCAATATCCTTAAAATCAACAATAGTTCACATAATTATTAGGGTACTATTTTTATACAGAAACTAATCATTCTTTACCCTAATGCTTTTCTTATATGTTGCCTATACATCTTAAACCTGAAAGCATTTCACCTCACAGGCCATAACAGGGCTATTCCAATGCAGCTAAGAAAAATAAAAAATAAAACCAGAGCTAAGACTTTCTTACTATTAAAGAATACAGTCCATTTGGACAAAAACATTGATATGGCTTAGGTTTTCCAAATACCAGTGGAAAGTGGGGGGGGGGGGGGGGGGGGGGGAACAGATAATATTTGGTATTCTTTTATATTTGGTCATTGTTCCAATAAATAAACCTTAGGTCAGAGCAAGTTTGAGACAGTAAACCTATTAAACTTTTATGTGATACCAAGCTAAAATGAGAGCTATAGGTGATCACTATGCATGCCATGACCTAAGATTTTTAGCAATAATTAACCAAAACATACAAAAGTTATTAAATGCTACTTTTTATTGTTATTTCACAATTTAAAGGGAAAAAAGTACCAAAGAATTAGGTACAATGTAGGAAATAGGATAATCATTTGTGCTTTCAATTACTGTTTTTTCAACTATTTCTGGAGAGCTGATAGAATTGAGGATCTGTTGCATGTGAAACATGTGATTTAGCCCTAAGCTTTAGTTCTTTCCAATACAAAATAAGAAGTCAGCTGTTGTGGTGCTTCACTATGTTACTGTTTCTATAGAAACAGTATCCTAAAGGCTACCCACCTGATTTATTTATTTCTTTGAAATCATATTTATAGGCTGCCCAGCTCATAAAAACTTAGAGTGACATGCAAGTTAAACACAAATCCTATATAATAAAATAAAATTAAAAAAGGCTATTGTCAGGGAGTAATACATTCAACATTAAAAAAAATATCCCTTCAAAATATGTAGTTCCTAACCCAGAGATGTACTTCTAGGGAAAGAGTACAACTTCCAAATGTCTATTTTTGTCTCATCTTATATGGAATATTGCGTAGTACGATGGACACAAAAATACCATGGAACATTTGTCATATATGAATGACTCAACACTTGGGGATAGTTTCTGCTTCAATTATAACCTTACATTGTACATTAAAACGAGATATCAAAATATTCTTTGATATGTTGATTTTATGAAAAGAATTAAATCAATATATCCATATAACTGTACGAAGGCATATCATAAAATATGTATTATTCAGAAATCTGTACCTGTTTTATTAAAGTTATCCAAGTATGGTTTAATTATATTGTCAAAAAGCTTGTAGAATTCATTATGTAATTTTATAGATTTTCTATAATTCAACAACAGCTTTCATTGTTTCTGATAAATTATAAATTTAGATATTTATATATCTAAATATATAAATTAGTTCCTTTGGTTTTCCTGGCAAAGTGCTATTTATAAAAAAAAAAAGGCCAAATAGCCACCACCCCTTTCATTTCAAATGGCATCTTGCAGCTTCTTGTGTATAATGACTTTCTTTCAAGAATATCACTAATCAACACATACAAGGGAACTATTAAATTATTCTTATATATTTAAAGACTCTTTCTAATAAGCTACCATCTGCTCTTTCAGGTTGTGTTAGCATTTATTTCTTGCTGGTCTCTAGCACCATTAGTCTCACATATCCCACAGTGTGAAGTCTGTGTTCATGCTGGTTAGGGTTGCTGGAATCTCTGTATGTTAGAAGACCCTGACCTAAATATTTGTCAATTCTTATATTTAAAGCATCTCTCAAAACCTTGTACTCCAAAATCTTGTATTTTTTAATCTCTCCTTGTTAATTGTAATTTCATTTTTATCTCTTTAAATTTATGTTTTATGCTTCCTACTTACCCCAGTGGCAGAAGTCCCCAGACTGAACCTTTAACAAGATTCATTTTCTTTGAAAGATGACTATGGCATTTTAAAAATATGACAGAATCAATTACCATAGAGAAAATATTTCATGCTATTAGCCAAATAAAAGCCCAGGAAGAATGGTAATATTGTTGATACAATGCATACTAACCAGGATAAGTTGCTAGAAAAGTATGTATGCACAAATACATCTGTAACTCTTAAAACATATATTTAAGATATTTTCATAAAAATCTTCTGCTATAAAATATAATTTTGTTCATTAACTTATTCTTATAACAGTAAGGAATATTTAAAAGAGAAAAATACTCCTTTATTGGGCAACTAAAGTAATATATAAGGTTCACAATCCTGAATAGAAGTTTAAAGCAATTCTATCCTCCTAGTTCCAAAAGCTGCTTACGGTACTTACTTCATCTAACTTGGATGTAAATGGGAATTGTCATAGAATAAATTTGGACAAGATTGCATATAATCACATGCACTGCAAATAAATAAGTCATATTCAACAATATCCATAAAAAACAACTTATTGTGCATATTCACATTTAGGCAGACGTCAAAATTTTACTGTTTTTTCCCCAATCACTATACAGGATGTTTTGATTGGTATTGTTTTGATTGACATGCTATACTCTGGTAGTCACTGTGGTGATTAGATGCTAGTTCATGTTTATACTGGTGTTGGTTAATAGAGGAAAAGAGAGGATGTGTTCTAAGCTATCTGATCCTTGCTTTGATTTATTCAATGCTTATGGGGCTTATTTCTTTAGTGTGGTGATTACTAATTTGTCAGACTGCCATGTTTCTAGGAATATTCTTCTGCCTGCCTTAACATAAAATGACTATAGCTTCTCAGTTCAAATTGTGGTTGAACTTCTTCATGGGCTGTGAAACTGATGAGTTTTCTTCATATCTTCTACCTGGGAATTGACGTTTGTAGATGTGTCCAGACATTATATATTGTAAATGTTTTGTCTTCTTTGGCTGCTGAGCCTTTGGGGTTGTTGAGAGTGCTTTGGAGGATTTTATTGGTTTGTGAATTACAGTTATGCCAAGGGATTGTTGTTGGCTTCTTTTACTTCTTTTTAATTATTTTTATTTTTAATATTTTTAAAAAATATTGACTTATTTTTAATATTTTTAATTATGGAAAGATTATCATTTTTATGGATTGTACTGATTGTGGTATGGTTGGTTGTATCGATAAACACTATTTTATGAAGTTGTATGGGCATCTATTGCTTGGGGAAATGCTCTGTAGATAAAATATTACTGCTTTCTGGAGTTCTGCTCATCTGAACAAGGCTTTTTTATGTCATTTCTTTTGTGTGCTATTAAAGTGCTGGTAGTCGAGCGTTCAGTTAGTATGTGCTACTTTACAATGGCCTTGGCGACAATGATGATGATGATGATGACAAAACTGTCATCTAACACAGAGGTCCCCAACCTTTTGAGCACCAGGGACCGGTTACGTGGAGAGAGGTTTTTCCACAGACCGGAGGGGGAGTGGTTTTGTGTGCTGCCTGCATCCTGTGGATGGGGCTTTCGTTGTTTGTGTGGACCGGTTACTGGCATGCTGCAGCCCGATACTGGTCCACAGCCCGGGGGTTGGGGACCCCTGATCTAACATATGAAATAGGCATGAAAACACCACTACTTCCATTTTAGATCAGGCCAGGTTTAAGAATGCAAAAGAATTCATAGAGGCTTGACAGTCTGACAAGTTAACAATCAACAGACATAAAGAAATAAATGTTATTTAGGAACATTGAAAAGGTCAGATAAAGGACAAACAGCCCAAAGCACATTTCCTCTTATTATAATCTATTAACCGAGATGAGCAGAAATCAGCACCTAATCATACAATAAGCATTAGCCAATAGCATGCCAATCAAAGAAGAAACAATGTTACCAATCAACACATCCTGCTCAAACTCATGCAAGACAGGAAGGACAGGCTGCTATATATAAACATCTCACAAACATCACTTCCATGATATTACCTAGCCTGATAATGAAACACGTGCAGGGAGAAAACCAAGAGTTTAAAGCTATAGGTGGCTGAAATGAATTTCACTTGGATTTGAAATTAAAATATGCAGCTAACTTATTTCAAACACTATCCAATGGACAATAATTGAAATATTTTTGTTGTTTGTTTTTGAAATATTTCCCAGCTCAATCCATCAAAGACATGAATATATTTTTCATTTAGAATATATTGGCATTTTTTTTCCTTCTATTCAAACATGTCTGATTCTAGGACAGGGGTCCCCAACCCCTGGTCCATGGGCTGGCACCGGTCTGCAGCAGGCCAGCAACTGGGCCACAGAAACAAGCAAAGCCCCATCCACGGGATGCAGGTAGTACACAAAACCACACCCCTCTGGTCCACGGAAAAACCTTTCTCCAGGGCACCGGTCCCTGGTGCCAAAAAGGTTAGGAACCTCTGTTCTAGGAGTCTGCCTAGACAAGTCCTTGCAGTTTTCTTGGTAAGGTTTTTCAGAAGTGGTTTGCCCTTACCTCCTTACTATGGCTAAGAAAGAATGACTGGCCCAAGATCACCCAACTAGCTTTGTGCTTAAGGTGGGACTAGAACTCACCGTCTTCGAGTAACTGAACTCTGTGCCAAGAAGAGTCAAAAAAGTGTGAGTGATTAGCATACCTGGGGAAGTCAAATAACTGCAAACCAATTTTCTCAGGCAATAGGTTTAGAGCACAATTAAATGTATTAATATAATGCCAGAAAGTTATGTATATAAGTAGAGAATCAAAGCAATTTTCATATAGTGAGCCCACTTTTAGGATACATAACAATATTTATACACAACATGTCACTTGGAGATTTAAAAGTGATAACTTTAGTTCTTTACATTATTTTAAAAAATAATTGGGATCAAGTCTATTTTTGTCAATTAGTTCATTTGAGTTTCATTTAAAAAACAAGCAATTTATTAAAATAATTGACATCTATAAATCAGGAAAAGAAAATAATAATATTCCATTGTTTCTAAGAGGGATCTTGGAGTCAACATAAATCATACTACGATACTAAATAAAACAATATAAATCGTAAGACACAAGCAACAAAGTTATAGTCATAAGTAGGTTAGGAGATAGGTAATAGGGAAGATGAAAAGAATAATAGTAATACAGCCTTACTAGATAGTTTGACAGCATTGTGGGAATTAGTTGTTTAGCAGAATGATGGCATAGGGGAAAAACTGTTTTTGTGTCTAGTTGTTTTGGCGTGCAATGCCCTATAGTGTCATTTTGAGGGTAGAAGTTGAAACAGTTTATGTCCAGGATGTGAGAGGTCTGTAGATATTTTCACAGCCCTCTTTCTGGTTCATGCAGTATACAGGTCCTTAATGGAAGGCAGGTTGGTAGCAATTGTTTTTTCTGCAGTTCAAATTATCCGTTGAAATCTGTGTCTGTCTTGTTTGGTTGCAGTGCCAACCCAAACAATTATGGACAGATGACAGACTCAATAATCCCTCTGTAGAACTGTATCTGCATCTCCTTGGGAAGTCTGAGCTTTCTGAGTTGGCATAGGAAGAACATTCTTTGTTCTGCTTTATTCATGATGTTTTTGATGTTAGGTATCCATTTTAAGTCTTGAGATATTATACAACCTAGAAACTTGAAGATCTCTACTGTTGATATTGTCTTGTCTAGTATTGTAATAGGTGGTAGTATAGGAAGGTTTCTCCTAAAATCTACTATCATTTCCACAGTTTTGATATGTTTAGTTCAAGATTGTTGCACCACACACCACAAGGCTAGTTGTTCAACCTCCTGTCTGTACACAGATTCGTCATTGTCTTGAATGAGACCAATCACTGTTGTATCATCTGTAAACTTCAGTATTTTAACAGAGGCATCTTTTGAGATGCAGTAATTGGAATACAGAGAGAAGAGAAGTGGAGAGAGCACACAACCCTGCGGGGGCCTTGGCCTAATTGTACAGGTATCTGATGTGATTTTGCCTAGCTTCACCTGCTGCTTCCTGTCTGTTAGAAAGCTTAAGATTCACTTACAAGTGTGGTCAGTCACGGCTAGCTGATTTAGTTTAGTTAAAAGAATATCTAGAATTATGGTATTGAATGCCGAACTGAACTCTACAAAAAGTTAAGAAAGTTACAGACCAAAGCGGAGTATTATATTTCAGGTTTGCTGCAAAAAATGATGTACTGCATAGAGACACTCATTCAAACCACTGAATGGAAAGAGATTAAGTATTGCACTATATTCCTTGTAAAGGATGCTAACATAGAAATACATTTATTTCTTTTAGAATCCTGGTCTGTGAGAAGAATGCTCAATATTACAGCTATCTTTAGACAGTATATGTTTGCTGTATTTAATAGGTTTTGGTTTTCTTTGAGATTTATAAGATGGATCAAGATATTATAGGAGTTCCCCATATAATATCTAAAATAAAGTTTTATCATATATTTTTTATTATCCTCTTTCACCTTTGCTTTTGAAATTTGTGTGGGACCTTTATTAGACAATATAGGGAGATTTACATAGTAGTATATAATTTAATTGAACATAAAATGTTTTATTTGCAGATGATATTCTCCTCACATTATTATTTCAGTGTAGTAATGATAGATGCCTTTAATAAAA
>NW_015390433.1:176173-177407 GCF_001527695.2 Protobothrops mucrosquamatus | reverse complement strand
ATTGACAAATCTTATTGACAAAAATGTATGATGAATTTATCCATGTTTATTAATATACACAACTACCAGCTAGTTCAGGGGTCTTCAAACTTGGCACTTTTAAGACTTGTGGACTTCAACTCCCAGAATTCCTCAGCCTTTCTTAGCTTTTCCACAGTATAATAAGAATGCACCCCCCAATCCCTTCACTGTACCTGTACCTGTACCTGTACCTGGAATCAAGTGCAAAGCAAGAAAATAAAGAAACACAAACTCAGTTTTTTCTCTCTTTAAGCTGCCTTAGGCGTGTCACGTGTCACAATGTTGCAATTCTAGACTGAAAGGCTCCGGCAATTGCGAAAAGCTTTAGCTTTAAATTAAGCCTGTTTACCTTCAAAGAAAACTTTCTAAAAGCCACAGACAGACTCAATAAAAGGGAGTAAAACTAATTACATTTGTTTAAAGGGATTAAACCTTTCTGTTGTGTCCTGAGCCTGCAAAAGCAGGCTCAGGACGTTGCAAGAGTCCCGGGCATTTGCAAAAGCTGCCCGGGACCAGACTGAGTGGCGCCGGCCTTGCACGCATGCGCAAGGCGGGAAAAGACTGCCTTGTGATTGGTTGGATTTGCCCGGGGATCAGAAGGTATAAATAGAGGCCTGCGTGCCTCTGCTCGGGTTGTTCGTAGATTGGAAGCAGAGAATAAAGACTTGTTAGAAATGCTTCGTCTCAAGCGCCATTATTCTCCGGACTTAACACTGGCGACGAGGATGGGATCCAGTCTATACAGCTAGGAAAGCTTGAAGACTCACCCAAAAAAGTCCGGAAGAGGAAAACGGCGTGGAAGTCAGCGTTATCCTGCCAGTACGAAATCGCTGGAGGGTGCATGCGGCTGAAGAAGACCCTGATCCTCGATCATGGCGAAAGTTGGGCGTTTAGCGGAATTCAACGTCTTTCACCCTGAGAGGTGGGAATCTTATGTTGCAAGAGTCGAGACGTACTTCCGCATAAACCAGATAAGGGAGGAAGGCTTAAAGGCTGCCACGTTGTTGTGCGTTCGTGGGCAAGACGCCTTTGAGATCGCCGAGAGCCTAATCGCCCCGGACTCGCTGGAAACGGTGTCATACTCCGATCTGAAGAAAGTTTTAAAGGAACACTTCCAGCCCAAGCAATCTGTCATGGCTTGGAGGCACACATTTCAACAGAGAGATCAGCGAGCTGGGGAATCAGCAAAAGAATTCGTTGCGGCCTTGAGAAG
>NW_015390433.1:170846-172235 GCF_001527695.2 Protobothrops mucrosquamatus | reverse complement strand
TATACTAATTATCCACACCTCACAAACAATACTCCAGACACGGAGAATAACTGGGAGCATACTCACAACTCACAACATGCAAGAGAGCAGGCAAAACAGAGGGGAAACACGTCCTTTGCTGAAATGGCTCATAGAAGGATGTCCCCACGCATAAGGGCTAACAGGGAGGCATCCCTAGACCCTAACACTACAGAAGGAGCCAGGAAAACCACACTCCGTCAGGAAACACGGAGATGAGTTCAGAGGGGTTGGAAAACTCCATAGGTGGTAGGTCAACCAGGTGTAGCGATCAACAGAGTTCTGACTTCTCAAGCCTAGGAGATGGGCAGGAAAGTCAAACAGAAGTCACAAGACAACCACAGGGCAATTCACCTAGTGTGGGAAGCAACGGGGAAAACACTACAGGTTCCCCAGGTCTGAGAAGGTCGCTCAGGGTCAAAGGCCCTCCCAAATACCTTGCAGATTACGTAAGGTGAGCATGTTAATTGCAATAACTGAACTAGAGGTTCTGGCTGGTTGACTCTACGTAAACGATGTTGGGGCTATTGGGTCTCTGTACAATGGAACAGTCCCACATCTTACACACACCGTGTGACTTAACTCAATAGTTAATTATATAACCATCACTATGATGGTGTCCATGTGGGCGCCGTATTATTTCATCTAGGGGGGAGGGGTGTTGTGTCCTGAGCCTGCAAAAGCAAGCTCGGGACGTTGCAAGAGTCCCGGGCATTTGCAAAAGCTGCCCAGGACCAGACTGAGTGGCGCCGGCCTTGCGCGCATGCGCAAGGCGGAAAAAGACTGCCTTGTGATTGGTTGGATTTGCCCGGGGATCAGAAGGTATAAATAGAGGCCTGCGTGCCTCTGCTCGGGTTGTTCGTAGATTGGAAGCAGAGAATAAAGACTTGTTAGAAATGCATCATCTCAAGCGCCATTATTCTCCGGACTTAACACTTTCCTTTGTTTTTTCCCCTTCCCCCACCCAAACCACATTCTTTTATAGCCTCTCCTCTCTTCCCCCTTTTCTTCAGTTTACCTCCAGCTCCGAGCTGCTTCTGGAAGTGCCAATCAGCTGGAGCCAATCAGCTGGAGCCCTGCCAGCTCCTGGGGCTTCTGCCGAGCCCAGACAGTCCTGCAGCTGCAGCTGCCTTTCCCTTAGGCTTGGCTCACTTTGGCTCATTCCTCTCGCCTGCTACACTTGGCTAGCAATCGCATACTGCCTGCCATGTGGCAAAGTACCACAAATGGTACATGTACCACTGGTTGAAAAGCCCTGCTCTACAGTACCTGTTCCTCCAGCTAATATAAGTAGTGAGGAAGGAAGGAAGGAAGGAAGGAAGGAAGGAAGGAAGGAAGGAAGGAAGGAAGGAAGGGAGGGAGGGAGGGAGG
>NW_015390433.1:165426-170576 GCF_001527695.2 Protobothrops mucrosquamatus | reverse complement strand
AAGGCGAGCTCCGTCTTCTGCATCCAGTTTCGCTTCATCAGGGGATCCTGGAAAGGGTCGAAAGTCACCCTGTAGGGGCAACCAGCAAGGAAACGATCTCTGCTTGATTGCGGGAGGGCAGTAGCCCTCCTGCTCAATCCAGGGCAGCCAACCAAACCGGCGGATGAAAGACTGGCCATAACAATATGGCTCATCACTAGGCTGCAGACAGCCAAAGTCACACTTACTACCAGGCAATTATAAAGCAGCATGGATGAGACTGGGTGAGATCTACCTCTCTTAAATCCTAACTATCTTTTGTACCTGAATAAGCTGCCTAAAGTACTTTCCCCCCTGTGGAGAGGGGAGATTTTACCCCTCCCTCTAGAAACAGCAGCGACTGACTATCCAGGGGAGTTTGAAATGTTGCAAGAATAGCTTGATCCTAATTGGAATAAGAGAAATTTTGGGCACTAAATTTAAGATATTTGGAAATTATCAGAAAATAAGAATATTATATTGTATTATTAATTGGTTGATGTAAGATGGTGAGAATTCAAATAGATAAGACATGTATCCTGAACATTAGATCTTGTGATGAATTGTGATAAAGGAAATTGGGGTTATTTAAAACTTGGAAATTATAAATATTAAATGTTAAATCTAAATATTAATGGGAAACTAAAAATTGGGAAAAACCAGGGCATTGATTGTTTAAAAAAATTGAATGTTAAAATAACTAGGATATGCATAAACAAAAATTATTGATAAATGTAAGAAAATTATTTTTATTTAATTGATATAATAGGAGTTGTATTAATTTAAATATGAGACAGTAAATATCAAGGGGAAAAGAGAGGAAATATCGAATGCAATAGTTTGAGATCTGTACTAAAGATATTTGTATGTTATTGAATTATTGACCAACCCAGCTGCCATGTTGCTTTTCAAATATTTAAATGTAAAAGTAGAAAATCAATAAAACTTTCTTTAAAAAGGAAGGAAGGAAGGAAGGAAGGAAGGAAGGAAGGAAGGAAGGAAGGAAGGAAGGAAGGAAGGAAGGAAGGCTGGTTGCACTGGAAAGCAGATGGTACAAACCAGAATCAAATATATTCATGCAGCTGTTCTGCCTGTCAAGGTGACTATCCCTTCCTCCTTCATCACTCCATATGTATCCTTCCCAAACCTACCACACACTTGGTGGAAGAGGACATAAAAATAATATACTGCTCTCTGGTCAAAGATAGTTGCTAGGACTCTAGGGGGATCATGCAACACAATCCTGCTGTGGCCAGGGAAGAGTTGTGTATAATGGAGAAGAAGGTATCTAGTGCATTGCCCTATCTTTACAGGATAGAAATTTTGGCCACAGAAGGATTGTGTTGCATAGTTCCTCTAGAGTTCTAGCAACTATCTTTGACCAAAGAACAGTATATTATTTCTATCTGGGATGATTGTCCCCTTCCATCAAGTATGTGGTAGGTTTGGGGAGGACACATATGAAGTGATGAAGGAGGAAAGGATAGTCACCTTGACAGATAGAACAGCTGAATGACTGCTGGTAATCAGTACTGTGACAAATGCCACATCCCATTATCCTTGGATTTTTGTAACCTGGATATGGTACCATATCCAACTCTGAAAACAGATATGGCATGATTCCCATCACAAAGAACACTGGATAGCATTACTTTCAGTTTCTAATTTGTTCTCTCCATTCAAAACACTTATGAAATGTACCCAAACTTCCTTTAATTATATCCCTTAGGTTTTAAAGTTTGCCTTAATTGGAAAAGGAAAAAATACTGTTAAAGAAACACTTTGATTTTCTCTCCCTAGATGGATTTGGAACAAATAATTGTAATCTGTTTACATTCTATCATAGCATTAACTCTAAAGCATCCAAATGCCACAGAAATCCCAGCAAGCAGAGTACAGCTGTTATGCCTTAACATGTGCATATGTGTAATGTAATATTAACATTTACTTAATCAACCTTGTAGCACTTATGCAGCTGCAACCAAGCAGTAGAAATTGTCACATACTTACATTAGAGATTGCAAATGAATAACCTTGCTGAATCGTCAGCTTATTCTGACCAGGAACCCTTCCAGTCCAAAGAAAAGGATGTCATCTTAATTTACAACTCAGGTCCTTCCAAGATGTAGAATGGTTTATTATTTAGATAATTGGAATGCAAGAAAACCTGTGACTGTTTAAACAATTCTCATGGACTTAGATTTGCCTTCATTTAGTGGTTTTAATGTTCAACTTCCTTTTAATCAGGTGTATTTTTAAAATAAATGTTAATCCAGAGCATGCAGGGTGACCATTTTTAATGTGTTAAAAGTTTTCCTTTCTCATCTCCTGGCAGCACTAATATCCCCTTAGTGACCATCATATCCCATATGTAAACCGTGGGCTTTTTGGTCTCTATACAAAAGTGAGTTAAATATAATTTGTGGTGCAGAGAAAAAAAAACTTGGTATATCACAAGTCCTGGCTTGTGTCTCAATTCTTTTTTTTTAAGATCAATATTTTAGAAGAGAATCCAACAGAAACCAGTGAGACTTCCAAGTAAATAGCACTGGACATCTATTTAAACATCACAGTTCCATGTATAGTATTTATATAAAAAAACCAAAATATTATATATCTAGCATACCAAAATGGATAGCTTACCCAAATATAATGCATTAAAATATATTTTAGAGGAGATGTAGAATCATGCAAATCCTTTAAAAGAAGGATAGGGATTATTTGGGGATAATGGGTGGGGGATTTTTATTGCTGGAAAATGGGATCAAAGACATCACTTGGCCAAACCAGAGTAATGTTAGCAGAATAGATGGTGTCTGAAATTAAAATGAATTTCAGCTAGCCTTGACAAGTTATAGGAGTCACACATGCCTTAAAAGATGCCCATGTGAAATCCAAAAATTCTAATTATATTGTCAAGAACTTTTATATCCTTGAGCAAAATGGTGTCTGGGTCCACACACTGCACAAAGTCATAGATAATTTTAACAGGGGCTTATTAAATAAGCTGCCATGACTTATTAAATAAACAACTTGGTTTAAGAAACATTCTAAAATGTGAATTGATGTTTAAAAACATAACAGCTGGATTTATAATACACTAAGCCAAAAGAACAGAAGTACATTACTGCTTGATGTGATATGTGAACTTAGCTGATGTGAATGCCTCTAGTTAGTACTGATATTCTGTTATTGATTTTTTAATTTAGTTTATACTGCAACATATATTTATTTGAATTGATCATATATCTCCTACGGCTAGGTAAACATTTGTAGGCTTGTGCTAGTCTTGCATGCAAGCAGGCAGAAAGGAAGGAAGATTGCATTATACTGTATTTAATAATAGATAATAATAGATGCATTCCATTTGTATTTAAACTAAAATGGAACTGCCCATTCCAAAATCCTTTTCTCTTTCAATGCTTTGGAATTTGCCTAAGCAGAAACCAGTCTAAAGCACAATTTAAAACAGGTGTGTTCAACTTGCAACCCTGGACAGCTAGTATACTTTTAACATTATTGTGATTTTCAGCAGTATTTTATTAACTACATTAAATATTTTATACAGTATGTGGCCCAAGACAATTCTGCTTCATTCAGTGTGACCCAGGCAATCCAAAAAGTTGAATACTCATGATTTAAAATATATATTTTTATTTACTAAAAATACCAATGAAACCTAGGGTATTCTTGTGAATAAAAGTAAAAATTAACTCCAGTGGGATAGAGAATCTAGTGGATGCAAAGGAAGTGAACTCTGGCATATTATTGAACATGAGCAGCACACTGACTCCCCCCAACTCCAGTCAGGCTTACCGTAATTTATGTAAACATTTGTAGGATTGTGCTAGTAAGTAGACATGGAGTTAGCTGAGTTTTTTGTTTCCTTTTAACACACACACACACACACACATGCTGATATATACGTGTAGGAATTCAGAGCAATGTTTGCAAGCTGAGTGAACTTTAAATTCACAGCTATAATGCCAAAATTAATTGAAACACATAGGAAAAGCCTTTTTTTTTTTCAAAGAGATTTTTTTAGTCTAAATAAGATCACTCTAAAATTGTTCCTTTGAGATCTACAGTGAGTTTACACTGCTCCCAGAAAGCAGAGAAACATTTTGAACAGATGTTTCCAAAGAACTGGAACTTGTTGTGCATGCAAATATAATCTGCCTGCATCCCTGCCATCATTAAGATGTGCAATCAATTAATATTTGGTAGTGTTCTGTGTGCCGGTGCTCATAAAAATCCTAATAGATGTTGCATGGCAAGGCTGCAATAGTCATTTGGAGACTAATTCTAACATAACAAATTTCTTGGTACAGCATAGCTTAAAGAGAAGAACAGCTGTTTTGCAGCTGCACCTACCACAGCTGATCACATTTTTTAGCTAATTCATCTCTACTACATAACTTGCTGCTCTACCAACATCCTATCACTTAATTTTTTTAATGATTTGATCCTTTCTGCATGCTTCATAGGAAACTCCATGAAACTTTAGTGTTACTCTGTGAAACTGTCTGTGGTTGGCCCTTCCAATCCAAAGCAAGGAGACAACATGGGGGATAATGTAAGGAGAGATTGCTGAGGCTTCTAAAAGTCACTTCTACAAAATTATAGAAAAGCAAATATGATAACTATATGATTCAAAGATTAGCAAAGGATCTTGAAAAATTGACTGCTGCAAAATAGCATTCTCAACTACTAATTCCTATGTTTTTTATATAATATTTTATTGTTTTTCTCATTTTACAATTGAATATTTAAAAAGCAACGTGATGACTGGGTTGATCAATAGTTCAACAGCGTACATAAGTCTTTAGTATAAATCTCATATTACAACATCAAATATTTCGTCTCTTTTTCCATTAATATCTGCTATCTCATATTGGGCTAGTATAGTTCTTATTATTATCAACTAAATAAAAACATCTTTGTTACAATTATCAATAATTTTTAGCTTATACATATCTTAATTGCGTTTGCACTCAATCCTGTATACAATCAATGTCCTGTTATTGCTTTTTTTCCAGCTTTAATTTCCCATCAATATTCAAATTAAATTATTATTTATAATTTCCAAATATTTTATATTTAGGTGATCAAAGTTTCCCTTATCTCAACTT
>NW_015390433.1:161865-164193 GCF_001527695.2 Protobothrops mucrosquamatus | reverse complement strand
ATAACCTTGCAAGTCCACCAAACAGAATTCTTATTTTCAATTAAGTAAAAACATTTTTATTAGATTTATCAATACTTTTTGGGCTATACACAAACTTTAATTTCCCATCAATATTCAAAAAAGAAAAAAAGAAAAAAGAAAAAATACTATTATTTATGATTTCCAAATACTTTATGTTTAGGTGACCAAAAGTTTCTCTTTTCATACCGAAGTCTAATACTCTAGTTATAGATCTTACCTGTTCAGTTATAATGTTACTCTATTTTCTAAAAATTATCTATTTTCCACCATATTCAACCATCTAATTAGTAATATAATATTCCCTCTAATAAATCAAAGCCATTATTTTTTTCAGCCTTACTCTGGCTTTCTTCCTTTGCCAACTAACCTTCCATGTCAGTGCCTTTGAATCATCAAATAGTTCTCCCTCTATTTTTATATATATTATTTGGAATAAGAAAGACCATTTGGTTGAAGTTTTTTGGGAAGAACAAGCCCATTGGTATTCATTAAATTGCCTCCCAATTACTCCAATTTCCCACACTTGTCCTGATAAGTTGATCTTCCGTTCAGTCTGTTCTTCTTCCTTTTCCTCAAATTTATTCTGATTTCTTAATTTGTAAAAAGTATTTTCCATTTTCAATGTTGTCACTTCCTTTTCTGATTTTTTAGAATTTTAAAGAGAGGATCAGGTCTCACCCAGTTTAATTTGTGTTGCTTGAAAGTTGCTTGGTGGTACTTTTGACTTCGTCTGTCAGCAGCTTAGTGACCGGCCACATTGGTATGGCTGGTCATTCCCCCACCGGTTTGGAGGGCTTCTCCAGATCAAACAGAAGGGTCTCCGCCCTCCTGTGATCAAACGGGGTCTCCTCTTTGCTCGTTGCCTCTACAGAGCAACTTTTGACCCTTTCCAGGATCCCCCAGCAGAACAAATTCAGATGCGAAACACGGAGCCCGTCTTCCTGCATCCGCAGTAGTGCGATGCCAAGCCAGAAGTCTCCTGATTCCTATGTTTTTATTTGCCTCCTTTTTACATTTGGAACTTTTCCTGTGTATTTGTATCTGCTATATTTAATTATCTTAGTTAAATTGGTGCATGTTTTTAATTTTTATTTAAATTTTAGTGATTTGCTACATCACGGTGTTACTTTTTTCCCATTGGATTCACTGTCTGGGCAATTCAATCTTGCAAGGTTGGCACACTCTGGATTTCTTTGAATAAGCAATGTCATCTATTCTGAATCTCTGAAAGCATGCCTTGCCAGTAGCAGCACTTGCCCTTGGGATATAATGAAATTGTCCCCAACATCTGGATAGCCTCCTCTGCCATTGTTCAGAAAAGCTAGGAAGACCCGGTTCTTCACCCAAGCCTTTAAGTGAGGGAGACTGAGACCTCTCACTTCATTCTATCTGGTGAGCTGCATTTATAACAACAACAACAACAACAACAACAACAACAACAATAGTTGGAAGGGACCTTGGAGATCTTCTAGTCCAACCCTCTGCTCAGGCAGGAAACCCTATACCATTTCAGACAAATGGCTGTCCAGTCTCTTCATAAAACCTTCCAGTGTTGGAGCATTCACAGCTTCTGGAGGTAGGTTCTTCCACTGATTAATTGTTCTAACTGTTAGGAAATTTCTCCTTAGTTCTAGGTTGCTTCTCTCCTTGATTAATTTCCATCCATTGCTTCTTGTCTTGTTTTCAGGTGCTTTGGAGAATAGCTTGACTCCCTCTTCTTTGTGGCAACCCCTGAAATATTGGAGCACTGCTATCATGTCATCCCTCATCCTTCTCTTCATTAAACTAGACATTCCCAATTCCAGCAACCATTCCTTATACGTTTTAGCCTCCAGTCCCCTAGTCATCTTTGATGCTCTTCTCTGTACTCTTTCTAGAGTCTCAACATCTTTTTTTCATCATAGTGACCAAAACTGGATGCAGTATTCCAAGAGTGGCATTACCAAGGCATTGTAAAGTGGTATTAACACTTCACGTGATCTTGATTATATCCCTCTGTTAATGCAGCCTAGTGCTGCATTGTCAGATTTTTATTGTAATTTCTTTATTTGATTCTTATGGATCACTCAGAGTCATTGGGAGTCAGGTAGCATACAAGTTTAATTAATTTTAATTATTAATGAATACCTTAATATTATTATCATTATAAAAAAAGAATAGACTGAATATATAATATATATATATGTGTGTGTGATGTTACATAGCTGAACAATTCCAGAGCAGAACACACACAAAATGCACAATCCAAGATGTACGGTAAGACTAAACATTTATTTATTTATTTATTTATTTCTTGTATTTCTACCC
>NW_015390433.1:121831-160023 GCF_001527695.2 Protobothrops mucrosquamatus | reverse complement strand
GGAGCGCTTTGAAGATGATAATCAACACCTTGAAGCGCACCCGGAAAGCCACCGGCAGCCAGTGCAGCTCGCGCAGCAGCGGCGCTACATGGGAGCGACAAGTCACTCCCATCACCGCCCGCGCGGCTGCATTCTGGACTAGCTGGAGCCTCCGGGTGCTCCTCAAGGGGAGCCCCATGTAGAGAGCATTGCAGTAGTCTAGGCGGGAGGTGACAAGAGCGTGGGTGACTGTGCGCAAGGCGTCCCGATCCACAAAAGGCCGCAACTGGTAAACCAGGCGTACCCGGTAGAACGCCCCCCTGGCCACGGCCGTCAGCTGGTCTTCTAGTGTCAGCCGTGGGTCCAGGAGGACACCCAGATTGCGCACCCTCTCCGAGGGGGCCAAAGTTTTGCCCCCTATAGTCAGCGACGGGGTCAGCTGACTATGCCTGGGCGCCGGCAACCACAGCCACTCGGTCTTGGAAGGGTTGAGCCTGAGTCTGTTTCTCCCCATCCAGACCCGTACGGCCTCCAGGCACCGGGCCATCACGTCAAGGGCATCATTGGGGTGGCCTGGGGTGGAAATATACAGCTGAGTATCATCAGCGTACTGATGGAAATCCACCCCAAAGCCACGAATGATCTCACCCAGCGGCTTCACATAAATATTGAACAATAGGGGAGAGAGGACCGACCCTTGTGGCACCCCACAAGTTAGGGGCCTTGGGGTCGAACTCTGCCCCCCTGCCAATACAGACTGCGTACGGTCGGTGAGGAAGGAGGAGAACCACCGCATAACGGTACCTCCCACTCCCAACCCCACCAAGCGCCGCAGCATGATATCGTGGTCCACGGTATCAAAAGCCGCTGAGAGGTCCAAAAGAACTAGGACAGAGGAATAACCCCTGTCCCGGGCCCTCCAGAGATCATTCACCAATGTGACCAATGCCGTTTCCGTGCTGTACTCTGGCCTGAAGCCTGACTGGAGCGGGTCTAGATAGACTGTTTCCTCCAGGCGCCGGGGGAATTGCTGCGCAACCACACTCTCAACAACCTTCACCACAAAGCGAAGGTTGGAGACCGGGCGATAGTTAGCCAATGCATCTGGGTCCAGGGAAGGCTTCTTAAGAAGGGGCCTCACCACCGCCTCCTTCAGGGCTGCGGGGAAGACACCCTCCTGTAGAGAAGCGTTTATAATTCCCTGGAGCCAGGCTCGTGTACCCTCCCGGGCAGCCAGTACCAGCCAGGAGGGACACGGATCCAGTAAACATGTGGTTGCATTCAGCCTCCCCAGGATCCTGTCCACGTCCTCAGGAGCCACAGAGTCAAACTCCTCCCATATAATAGTCTCAAGACCTGCTCCTGTCTCCTCCCCCGGGACCACCTAGTCAGAGTCCAAGCCTTCTCGGATCCGAGCGACTTTGTCATGCAGATATTGAGCAAAGTCCTCAGCCCTCCCCTCCAGGGGATCCTCCCCCCCCTCAACTGAAGGAGAGAGCGGGTCACCCTGAAGAGGGTGGCTGGGCGATTATCAGATGACGCAATGAGGGTGGAGTAGTAATTAGACCTCGCCACCCTCNTTATTCAGCAGTATAATGGTTCTGAAAAGCATACTTTCAAAATTCTTGAAATACTTCTTGGGAAACCTTGTGAAGAAAGCATATTAATTTCTTTGATCTTTACCAATCTGAATACTACTCAACCAGAGAAAAACACTACAGATGGAATAAGCTCCAGGATAGTTCCAAAATTGGCACCAGGATTTATCTTTTTCTGGGAACTGATAAAGAATTGTTTATTCACTATGTGCTGGTTGAGATGTGTTGCTACAGACTTTACAGTAGATATTGAGACCCTCTAAAAGTTACAGCTGCATTTCAAATTAGCTCATTGTTCCTTACATGGTGTAATTTTAGTTGAAAAAGTTCCAGGATTACAGAAAATTTCATTGCTTTTAATGTTACAGTGCTTAGTGAGTTGAGATCTGTTTCCTTTGGCTGTCTCCTGTTTATAAAAGATTGGCAACTAAGCTTGCCATATTTGGAAAACTAATCCACTCTGAGAAGTAAATCTAACTACAACATTATGCTACACAGTGCAAAGACAGTGCCAGGCAGATTATTGGCTAAGCAGTTGCAGAAGTTCTTACCTGATATTAATCTTCCCTCTCAGTTTGCGTTTATATAAAAAAGACAAGTATGAGATAATTTATGTTTATTAATTAATTTTTTGGTTATAGAATTGACTCTGCCGTACTCTTATCTTTAGATAATGAAGAAGCTTTTAATATGATTTAAATGCATTTCCTAAGCAAGCAATGGTAGCTATGATATAGCAAATGTGATTTTTAGGATGCATCAATGGAAGTATAGTTTCTAAATATTGCAAAATAATTGTTCCTTTATATTCTGTATCAGTTTAACTTTATGTTAAATAATCTTTCCAGTTTTGGGTCCAAAACTGGTGAATGTATTTTTAAACGCTGCTGAGTTCATGTCAGGTACTCTAAAGGTAATCCTCGACTTATGACCACAATAGAGCCCCAAACCTCTGTTGCTAATTGAAACATTTGTTAAGTGAATTTTTCCCCATTTTATGACGTTTCTTGCCACAGTTGTTAAGTGAATCACTGCAGTTATTAAATTAGTAACTCGGTTGTTAAGTGAATTTGGTTTCCTCATTGACTTTGCTTGTCAAAGGTCGCAGAAGCTAATCACATGATCCCAAGACACTGCAACTGTCATAAATATGAACCAGTTGCCAAGCATCTGAATTTTGATCATGTGACCATGGGGACACTGCAATGGTCGTGTGAAAAATGATCATAAGTCACTTTTTTCAGTTCTGTTGTAACTTCGAACAGTCACTGAATGAACTGTTGTAAGTCGAGGACTACCTGTATTACTGTTCCTTTTTTCCTTTCTCCTAGGGTCTCTTCTCCTAGCAACTTCCAGTTTGTTTCTCCCCTTGCAGAGTGTTTGTCTGGCTATGTCTTCTGATGAGTGACTGGATGCAGTCTTCAGCTATTGCAGTCCGTTACTTCTTAACTGATTGCATTGCTCTTGAATGGCTGTTCTTGCCCTGTCCTTTCTTCTTCACAGTACCCTAGTGATCCAGCTACTATTCGATGTTTCATAATATCTCACTTGGATCTTTCTTTTTCCTTTCCTCGCCACAAAATTGTGCACCACATGCACACACACAAATGCACACGTGGACACAAGCACAGCAACAATTTTCCCATCTTGCTTCTCTACCAGAGAGGCAGAAGAAATATATAGATTGGTGCTCCTTCCAGAAGCAGTTACAAGCAAACAAACTTAAGTGGAAGTGGGTGAAAGGGGTAGGAACATTCATTTTCAACCACTCATAGCCATACTCTTTTACCAGATAGGCTCAGATTTTGGCCTTTCTATGTGCCCTTTCTTCTACTACATTAAAAATAAAAGATTTGTAGTTGGAACTACTACTGATAAAGATGATAGGAGCTGTAAGCTAAATCTTATATGGCATGACTTTGACAACTGTGTATGTTTAGATTAAAAGAAGCTGAAGGAAAGGAAGTGTGAAAGCATGTTTCAAATACCTCAAAGGATATAACAGTGAAGAAAGTCAAAACCTGCTCTTTACTAACCAGAGTGTAGGACACAACAAACATCAGATATAGGAAAGGAGATCTGAGGTAAAATTAGGAAGAATTTCCTAATTATAACTATAATTAGGAAGAGGATGGGGTGCCCTTCACTGGATGTATTTACCTTAAACTAGCCATATAGTAGATATGGATTCCTTTATGGAGCAAGGGAGTGAAGTGGATAAATCTCTCCTTTCAGTTCAGTGTTTCTGTGATTTCAATGAAGGTCTCCTTAACAATACATAATTCTGAATGCCAAATAGTTTAATTTCAGTTATCTATATCAGCCTTGGCATAATGAAGAAGTAGAAAAATCACTTTTAAATGGGACTGGAATGATTAATAGATAGAATCAAAAGCAATAAAAGATTCTAATAACGTTATAAAGTAAAGCCACGAGCAACTTCCTGAAGTATTTATAACATTTAATTATTTAGTTTGCAATTCATTAACAGTTCTTATTTATAACAAGGTGAATCTTGATATAATATATCACCCATAGCTGGCATGCAGTTATTTCATACCATTAATGATGTTGGCCTTCTCTAGTGCTTCCATTTTAATGAATCATTATTGTTTTCATTCTTTTCTCCATTCATCACTCTACCTTTCTGTATTAAAATTACAGAAAGTATATACACAATATTTTTAGATTTATGTTGATTTGTTTAAAAGAAGGAATATGTCAAATATGTTTTGCAGTGTGCTTTTGAAATATATATCCTAGTTCCGAGTTCTGTTCTAAGCATAAAAGATCTCTTCTTGGTATAAGAGGCAGGAGAAGGAAGTACAAGCAAGCTGCAGCAGTAAAGTAGTTTTCTAGTAATCATTAGAAGTTCTTGAGGTTCTTCAGTAGTTTAACTCCCAGGATAGGGAGGAAAGTTGTGAAAGGCTATGAAAGTGTGAGTCTTAAACTGGACAATAGGAACAAACAAGTTCCTATTGAGGATTAATTTCTGAGATTTGGACTTTGTCACTAGGCTTGAGATGGATTTCCCAAGGCTTTCTGTGATGGGGACTTTATCTTTTATGCTTTGGTAGATTTAGGTGGCTCTGAAATCCCTAAACCTCCACAACAACCATAGGTGTGCCCTACAAAATGTCTGGCTGAAACATATAGATGAGTACATGCTACATCTTATTTTTACTTAAGAATGGGTGAGATGTTTTCTGAATACAGAGGACCTTAGACATAGTCTTTTGTTGAAGTCAGTTCACTTCCTGGTTATTTATTACTTGTGCAATTCAAAGTGCCAGTTTTATTTATTTATTTTATTTATTTAAAACATCTATAAAGATCTATTAGGCTTGGCACTTATAGAACTACCTTCTCTGTACAGAATAAGCCCATCGAAATCATCCAGTATGGAGTTGACATCAATATCGTTCAATTGTTCTCCTGGTAGGTGAGGTAAAGTTGGAATGAGTTTGCAAACATTTTTTGGGGGGTTGCAGTTTCCATATTATGTAATAACAACAGCCTCTTTCTGGAGATTAGATTGCTATTAGCCTTCTGGAAATTATTAAAGGCAAAGCTGTTCCAGAAGGTCTTTAAGAATGAATGGCCATACTGCCCCTCTTGTATTATACTAGAACTGTGCTTCTACTATACATCTGACTGTAGTGTTCCCTGGTTACCAAGGGAAATATAAAAATATTCTATATATTTGGACAATAGGAGAAGGAATTATGTATGTATAGAGCAACTTTTTTGTAATTAAAGATCACACTTTACCTTGGTAACCAGTAAAGTTACAGTCAAATATATAGAAACACAAAATGAATAGCAAAACATCATACAATATTATGAAACTAGGATTTTCATTTTCCTTGTTTAGTTTTTTGTGTGATTTTTTTTAAAAAGCATTATATTTATTTTAAAGCTCATTGCAATTTTTTTTAAGGTTTGTGCCTTAAAATAGCAAGGAATCATGTCCTCAATGTTGGTTATCATAGAATATGTTCAAGTCTGCAAAAATGGGGTTTATATGGAGGAGATCTTTGAAGGTACATCAATATATAGATAAACCCCATTCACATGCCAGCTTAATGTTAACTGCTCTCACTCCACCCCATGGACCTTCACATGCTTGTTCAGCACATTGATTAATTAAGCTCTCCTGTGGAAAGAAATTAATATAAAAGTTGTATATGTTGCAGTTTTAGTATACAGTATTGTAGCTATTGATGAGATTATTTAATTTGAATAGTATAATACTGTAGTTCCAAACTTCTAAAGAAAGTTTGACTAACATTTCTAAAAATAGGCATTAATTATTCACTGTTTTAATACATAATTTAACAATTTTCTTCATGGCTTGAAGGCTTTTCCCCCCCCATATGTTTGTTACATATTGTGCTTTAATAACTTGGCTAATTTGGTTCAATTTGCTTACAGATATTTGATCATTGTTTGCCAGAATAACATGGCAAATCAGAAAAAACAGGAAAAAAAAACCTTAGGAGAATCAGTGAAATCTACACACCCTGGATAGATATAATTTTCAGTTGTACATACAGTAACAGAACTTCCTCTGCAAAACAAAATATTGCTGCTTTATTCTTCTTTCCTTTCTCCTGATATTATTTAACTGCTGCTCTTCTAAAGAGGATTATTGGAATTTGTCTATTTCAGGACTGGATATATTATGTAGTATTTCTCAGCAGGAAACAAAATTGCAGGAATCTTGATCAGATATCCTACAGTTTGTTTCACTCAAAACAGTCATTAGGAGAACTAAGGTATCTCAACATTTCCCTAAAACTCTTCCATCTCAGATAACTTTTTGAAAATGTTGTAGGATTAGAGAAGAAAAATATATGTCAGAATATATCTTTATCTTATACTTTCTTTTATAAGTAAGTAACATTCTAATGGGATTTAGATCTGGAAAAAATATGAGGAAAAATAAACTGTCTTCTCCTCTGGTGGGGTTGCAATCAGATTTGGAGCCTATGCCTACGTGAGTTTCACATCCTCTTCCTTTCATTTTTACCTAGCAGCCTGTCTTGTTTAATTTCCAGAACTTTCATAATTATGAAATTTCATTATTTATATTCTCACTATATAAACAATATAAACAAGAGTATTATTAGCCACAGGATGAATGAAATGTGAGTTAGTATTCTTAATGCTCAGGGCAAATATTAAGATTGGACATTGGTCATATCCCCTTTGGCAACTAGTAGTATCATCTACCATTTGAGGTGCTAACATGTGATAGCAATATTTCTATTTTTAAGATTTTATTTTATAAAAATATGGAATATTCTTGGAAATTCTTTCATTTCCATAATTTTATCTTTTATTTAATTAGCAGTGTCCAAAACACCCGTATATCTATCACTCCTTCAAGCAATACTTTCTAAAGTTCAGCTTTAGATTTAAAAAATGGGAGATAATCAGGCTTTGAAAAATTTGGGAATTTTTTCAGTTTTTGATTTATAATATGATGTATGTGGTGCTGGTGGTACTGGTGATGGGATTGCTGAAACATGAGATTATGCAATAACCTCCTGAACCTGGAAGGGTTGCTAACTCTCTATTTATTGTATTTCTTGGTCTTGTGTATAACATAAATATAAAGGTTCCCTTTTGGTATTCATAGGGAGGCAAACTACTGCACAAGTTATGATAGGACATGTACCAGTGTACACAAATTACAATGCTACACAAATCATGATAGGAAAACTGGATCCAAATAATAAAAAAAGCTTTTTGGAGGATAATATTAACTAATGTTATAATAGTGGGAAGAATTTATTGCAGATATGTGCATGTATAATTTTTTTCTGAGAGACTGAATTTATTGTTTTACTAATCTTTTAAATATATTACAGCATTCCTGTCCCAAGAGTTTCAAACCAGAACTCTACAGAATTTCCTTTTAACAGTTTGTTCATTTGACTTTCTAGATATTTATCTTACATAATTTTGTTAAAGGAAAAAAATGTAGTTTTGGGATACACAAGGTGATTTCCATTAACATAAGGAAAGTTTCTTGCGTATAGAGTGAACTGATGAATTTCTTCTTAAAAATTAGATTTCATTTAGTAACAGCTTCTGTAATAGTTTTGATTTGAACCTCTAACTGTATTATTCAATGTTGAAATATTGTTATCCTTTATTATAGAATGCTGACATAGAAATCAATTAATTCATATATACTAAACAAACCAGTGTTGGTGGCCTTTACATTTAAATCAATCAATATTTTTTAGATTATACTTCACAGTGTCTAAATTTTACCCACAGGCAAAAGAAAGCATGATTAGGTGAGCCTGTACTGAAGGAAATGTAATTTGTGTGGGTTAAACTTATAATTCAAGGATTGCCATTGGCAAGGTAGTCTTATACAGGAAGTTCATTTATACGTCAAGATAAGTATATCTTTTAAAAATATTGTATTATCTTTTTATAATTTCTCTGGTGATATCATTCTTCTTTCATGATTATGAGAAAAAAAGATTGAGCTCTTAATATGAAGATTTTGTATTCAGTTCTCTGACTGGGTCCTGTCATTATATAAGATATATGGAAACCTATGAATGAAACAGAAATTAAAACTTGCTGCCTCACCAAAAGTTTATTTTGCTTTTTTAACACAGTCATTGGTTATAGTGCAGAAACTGCTAACACTTTTCAGATTATGAGAGTATTCCCCATCCTTGTAATTGCCTGAAATTTCATAAAATATTTTGCAGAATTTGTTGATTTACTTTAGAGATCTGGCAAAATATCTTCAAAAACAGCATTGTATAATATCCTTGGTTACAGTGCTGACAATTTGCCAAAAACAGCTAACTCTTTTAGGTGTCCTGAGTATTGATGACATTTAGTACTGCATTCTCTATTGTGTCCCACTACATACTATAATTTACCTTTATGAAGTTACAGTACAGGGACATTTAATTGCAATGGCAAAGAAGAAATATAAGTTTTCAGGTGCATAAAAACAGATTTTCTATTTCTGAAACAACCCTGCAGTAGTGCAAGTGATTGCATTGAATCTTTACAGTGTAAACCCTCTCAATAATAAGCCATAAAAGACATTGTAGCACAAAACCATTTACAAGCTGAAAAACCTATCATTAAACTTATCATTTACTTATCATTCATCAATCTTGCAGTTTTCCAAAATATTAATAATGGCTTAGCTGTTACTGTTACAGAAGTCACTTTTCATATCGCACAGCTATTGTGGTTTAGGTTTTAGTTGCATTTCCAAACTGATATCAACATTACTTAAATGTAGGTTTGGCATTCCTTGAATAAAATGGAATTGCACTTAGGCATACTAAAGAGTTACATTATGTGTTGAACAAATCTAAATGTCTTTGCGTTACTACTGATGCTTATAACAGAAAGATTTTAAACTTGTTCCTGTGATTGTGTGCTATTTTATTGTTTCTGGGGAAACCTCTGAAATATTGACTGATCATATTTCTGTTCTCAAAAGATATGATCCTGTAGAGAGTGTTATAAGAATTTATGGTCATAATTTATAACAAATTTTGTAGATATGAAGATGATGGATTAAAATAATGTATTTTAAGACTGAAAGAAAAGATTAGAAGAAATGTGACTGAAATTGGTTGGGCAACAAACATAGTGCACGATTCTTTCAAAATGCTGTTGATATTTTAGCATTTGATGGTATGAACATTACCTAACTAAGAACATTTTGTGAATTTGAAGCTGTAGAGCTTGAAAGAAGTTTGCAACATTGCATCTCACTTCTTGTATAAAGCTTCTTTCATATATTGGAAGATCTAAAGAGCTACTTTAATTCACAAGAAAAATGTTTTCAAAACAAGAGATATATTTTCAAGAGGCATATTTTTATAGACTAATCATTTTGGTTAATAAAACAATTATGAAGTGGATAAAACTAATGCACCATTCATTTTTATCCATCTTTATAAATGCTTTATAAATGTATCTAATGAGCTAAAAGCTCCCAAAGATAAATTTGCTAGAGAGATAACGTTTTATTCCACAAAGGAAACTTTTTTTCAAAATAAAATATATTAACTTCCAAGCTATTACAGAAAAAATTAAGAATTTTTAAAAGAAAGTTTCCCTTATGTAATTCTTTGAGAAACTAATTTTGATGATGCTAACATAAATCTGACAAAACAACAGATAGTAAGTAAAATATGTGTCTAGGTTAATGATAGTAATTTTTATGGGAGGGAGGGAGGGAGGGAAAGTGAGTGATTCGGAACAGTTTACAAATAAAAAAAAAGCATGACAATATTAAGGAAGATGACAGTCATCCAGGGGAAATGGTAAATACCTTATTTCCCACATTATGCCCACTTAAAGGGATCTGTTGACCACCCTATTTCATAGCCTGGGGGGAAAGTCAAATTTTCAAAACTAACTTAAAGACAAGTAGAGTTGGGGCAGTTCATATCTCTGTTTCAGAAGGGAAGTGCTGCATCCAAGGAAACTAGATAATACTGTTTAATTGAAGGAACTGGAGCATTCCAAATATGATCATACCCAATGGGCAGAAACCATGGGAGGTAGATTGTCCCTAATGTTATATAGGGCTTTATAGATGACAACTAGCACCTTTAATTGCATGTGGAAGCTAACTAGTGCAATTTGTGAAGCAGAAGTGTTACATGGGCATAATAAGACCTGCCTATAACTGCTGAAAACAACCACACATTCTGGACCACTATCATTTCCAAGTGATGGGAAGTCCCGTGTAGAGCACATTTACAAAAAAAATGGATTGGTGAAAAGGCCTTTCTGAAAGCAGCTGCCACCTGTTTCTCAAGCAGAAGTTGAGAGTTCAGGAAGACTCCCAGATCATGCAATACTGTTTAAATTTATTAGATTATTTTAATTGTTTGATTTTAATTTTTAAATATGGAAAGCTAACCCATTCTAAAAAAATCAAAATACATATTTCTAAGAATTACCCTGGATGCTATATAGGTCTCATCAGTAATCTTAAAAACCTAATACTTTTTTTGAAAATATATCTACCTGTCTAGAAAAATGACATGATAAACTAAAGTGGTAAGAGTGCCCAAATGCTAAAGATCTCTAATTTAAATGCACCAATAGGTTAGAATTCTTTTGACCTATTCAGTGAAGGCATTGAAAAGAGGAAAAGTGGTACTCCATTTGTTTTTCCCAATTCCCAATTCCCAACTTCCAGGAACCAAACACAAGGACTAATACTTGTGGTTGAATATGCATCATGTGCATAACTTTTCTATGAGTAATAAGGCATTGGGCCAAAGGCAATGTTATAGATTGTATGAAGTATATTCATCCAGAATTTGTAATTAGGCTAGTGATGCAAAAAGTAAATGATATGGCCTAAAGTAAAAGTCAAGAAATTAGACCAGATGTTATAATCATAGGGGCTATGGTAGAGAGTCAAGAGCCAGGATGCAGACTGCAAAATCAGTGAACTAGTTAGTAATAAATGTTGCAGGTATCAAATTGCATTTAGCACCATGGAAGAAAAAGGCAATAGATGTCTGTCTCTTTCTGAAAATCATAGAAGCCAACTATACCTCTGATATATCTCTTGCCTTAGGTAAATCACACAGATTTTCTTGGCAGGGAGCAAGAAACAAAAAGCAAACACTGACAGTCAATTATAATAGCAAAACTCAAGAATGATGTTATATGTGGATATTACCAGGCACAGAATAAATTGGGTCTGTGATCTACCTTGTTCTAAATGTTTTAAGTTTGAACCATATTAAAACACCTAAGGTTCACCATACAATTTTCATACAACTAGAAGGTCAATATTTAATCTCAGCATAGTTCTGGATTCAGAATGCTTTCTGCTTGCAAAATCTCTAAAATATAAATATAATTTTTGCAAAAATTTGAAAGCATATAATATCTGGGCTAATGTCTGGTAGGTGGAGCAGGTGTTGTGTAGGATCAGGATAGTTTTATTATAGTTGTTGGTACTAATTAAAAAAATTTATTTTTCTATTCTATTGGTTACAGGAGATTTGTTTGTTTGTTTGTTTTTTTGGAAGCTGTCTGCGTACCCATCCTACCTTGTATTTCAATATATCTGGTTCTACTTCAGACTTGTTTATTACATAGTTGAATACAGTTTTTATGTAGCCATATACAATTCCTCATTGTATCCTTTCCATCTATTTTTAACATGCTTCTGATTATGTAGGGTTTTTTTTCCACTTCTATTCCTCATTGTTCCTTTGCATGCAACAAATGTTGTCTTAATTTATTTTTATTAGAGCATCTCCACCATGGCCTTTTCTGTTTCTTTTCTCCATTTTACAGTGCTAATTATTTTAGTCTTTTCCACCTTTACATCAAAATTCTGCTTTTAGCCACTCTAGTTTCATCTCTGCTAAGCATGACTTTAGCTTTCCTTTTCTAGTCAGCAATTTGGATGGTTTCCTCTGAAAGCCATTTGCTTGCCTTTGAGTTTTGTTTTGTTTTTGATATGGGATATATTATTAGGCTGTTTTATTGGTAATGTTTTTCCATTTCTTTTCATCGTTCAACCGGAATTTTTATCTATGAAGTTAAGTAAGTCTAATTTGTTCTTTATTTTAACTAAATAGAGACATGCAATTTTTGTTGATATCATATTTCTGGAGTGTTTTGTTCTTTTTGGCATTTTAGAATTTGAAACTGAAATGGACTTTGGCTCCATGTACTTAGTAATCTGAGACACAGGTCTGTAAACTGGTTTTTCACTTTTGGTTTCATTAACCATTATTGTACCATCCATTTGGAGATGCCCATGTATACAAAATGTGTCTGGATTAAATAAATCATGTATTGGTAATTTACAGATTTTCTGGTCAGAACTGTCCCAAAAGTGCTTTTTCAAGAGGCAACTGGACTTGTTTTTCTTTGAAGATGTTTCTCTTCTCATCCAAGAAGCTTCTTCAGCTCTGAACTGAAGAAGCTTCTTAGATGAGAAGAGAAACATCTTCAAAGAAAAACAAGACAATCCAGTTGCCTCTTGAAAAAGAACCTTTGGGATAACCATGACCTGAATGACTGAAAATCTCCATAGACATTTCTGGTCATAACTACATCATATGGTCATGTATTTCTTTCCTTTCACCTGAACCAAATCTGCCAATAACATCTATTCTTTCTATCTGTTTTGGCATTTAAATCCCCCATGATATACAGTATATCTCTTTTCTATGTTTGTTGCAGGGCTACTTGAATGTCAGCATAGAACTGTTTTTAGATGCATCTTTCATTGGTGAAAAAATTCAAATGTTTAGCTAAGATTTGAATAAGCATTATTCCATCATTACTGCTTAGAGGTTTTTAAGTTGTAAAAAAGATGTTGAGATGACATGATAGCAGTGTTCCAATATCTCAGGGGTTGCCACAAAGAAGAGGGAGTCAAGCTATTCTCCAAATCACCTGAAGGCAGGACAAGAAGCAATGAATGGAAACTAATCAAAGAGAGAAACAACCTAGAACTAAGGAGAAATTTCCTGACAGTTAGAACAATTAATCAGTGGAACAACCTGCCTCCAGAAGTTGTGAATGCTCCAACACTGGAAGTTTTTAAGAAGAGACTGGACAACCATTTGTATGAAATGGTATAGGGTTTCCTGCCTAAGCAGAGGGTTGGACTAGAAGACCTCAAAGGTCTCTTCCAATTCTACTACTACTATTACTACCACTAAAGTGATTTATTGATTTTCTTCTTTGTTATTAATGCCACTCCATTCCTTCTGATGTTGTTATTTTTGGAATATCCTGGAATATTTTTGGGAATATTTACTGTAAACTCATCTGATGGAAAGCATGATTGAAAGTATTTCAATTCCAGTTGACTCATTGATGCCAATAATATCTAGTTTGGTTCCTGTCATTTTTTTCCTTAATGATATCCAGCTTCCTATGTTTCATGCTTTGTGCATTCCTGATACCAATCTTGTTCATTTTTTTCCAGTCAGTTCCTTTAGGCTTTACCAGCATTACACCTCAACAAAGGTGTTTATCCTTCTATGTCACTATCTACTAGACCAGGGCTTTTCAACCGGTGGTATGCATACATTGGTACCTGGCAGGTGGTACACTTACAATGGGTTGAAAAGCACTGTAAAAAAAAAGTGTAAAAAAGTGTAAAAGTGTAGTGTGGGGATGAACTGAAGCAGCGGCTATTGTGTAGTGGGTTTTTTGGAGGCATTAACCAGACTGGTTTAATGCAATGCCATTTATTGCAACAGAAAACAGAACTGGCTTAACCAACAGAATGACAGCTATTTATACTTGCTGCCTCTAGGTGGCGACCAATCAAATCAAATGGTATTTTCCCGCTCAAACGTAAACTTAATTTTCCCTCCAAAACAGTTGGAGACACGTTTAAATTAAAATACATTAACTCTTAATATCAATACATAACACCCCTTCCCCCTGGATAAAGTGACTTCTTGTATACTTGATGTACATAGTCTTTGAGGTAAACCAGTGGGTTGCAAGTTCTACCGGAACACCTCAAAGCTGTTTGGGTTTCCATCTCGACTTGCCGCTGTCCGCACTGGGTAGACTTGTACCGCTATAGTCGCCCGAGTCATTTGACAGTAAAGGCGGTACAAAGATCCTTGGTGCCTCTGCCTCTGAAAGCATAGTCTTGGCAGGTGTGGGCGATGCTGGAATAGCAGAATCGCCAGGAGTGTCTACAGTCCCTTCTAGTTCTACATCTGCACTCTGTTTTGTCTGCCGATGCCACAACTAGTCTATATGGCGTCGGATCACATGGCCATCATCCAGAGCCACCTCATATGATAGTGGCCCTGACACTTTCATAACTGTAGCAGCCACTCAAGGCGCCCCCTGCCCATAATTCCTAGCCCAAACATGCTCATCCAACTGCAAATTCCTGGGAGGCTTGGGTTGCGCTGTTTCAGCAGCTATCCTGTCAGGGTGGAGGTGGTCTAGCTTTGTTGTGAGCCGATGTCCCCACCTTAGTTCCGCTGGGCTGCGACCCGTGGCAGTGCTTGGAGTTGTGTGCTGGCATAAAAGGAAGTTCACCAGGTGATGATTCCAGTCTCCCTTAGTCAGTCTTTTAAGGGATTCTTTCGTGGACCTTACCATCCATTCAGCCTGGCCATTGGACATTGGAGCCAAAGTGGTGTGTCTAATCATGTTAGCATTAAGGAATGACTGGAATTCTGCTGCTGTGAATTGTGTCCCATTGTCAGACACAATAACGTCCGGCAGTCCATGTGTGGCAAATAGCCGGCACAGTTCCTGGATGACCTTGGCAGTAATCATCGATTGGACAGGTACAATCTCTAACCATTTTGAATAACTGTCCACAACAATGAGGAATACTTGTCCCTGAAATGGACCCGCAAAGTCAATGTGCATGTGAGACCATGGGGCTTGCATGGTCTCCCAGTGGTGCACTGGTGCCTGTGGCATTTCTGTACAGATCTCTTGGCAGACCTGACAGCTCCTTACTTGAGCCTCAATGTCCTTGTCCAGGCCAGGCCTGGACAATTTGAGCATAGTTCCTCTCAGCTGGTGATAATGTCCTAGAGTAGTAAGCAATAGGGGCTTCACGACCATCTGGCATTTGATGGCTTAACACTGCCCTAATACCATAAGGCGAGGCATCACATGCTAATATCACTGGCAGTTTCTCGTTAAAGTGAGCTAACACAGAGCTCGAAGATAGCAGTGATTTGACTGCTCTGAATGCCTTGCCGTGGTTGTTTGTCCACATCCAAGGTGCTTTTTTGTCTAGCAGACAGTGGAGTGGCTCTGCCAATGCTACTTTGTGTGGCAAAAATGAGTGGTAAAAGTTTAATAGTCCTAAGAATGCCTGCAGGTCCCCCTTGGATTTAGGTCTGGGGGCTTGTTGAATGGCTTTTTGCTTAGCATCGGATGGATGGATCCCAGCAGCATCTATCTGGAATCCCAGGAACTCAGTAGAGTTCATGCCAATTTAACATTTGTCCTTTTTTAACTTTAGCCCCGCCTAACGGAACCTTTGAAGCACTGCCCTGAGACGTTCATCTAGGACTGCTGCTGATTCTCCTGCAATCAGGATATCATCAAAATAGGGGCAGATGCCAGGTATATTTTTCAGTGTCCGTTCCATAATACTTTGGAACAAACTGGGGGCTACACTTACCCCAAACTGCAGGTGGCGTACTCAGAATGCCCCTCTGTGGGTGATGATGGTCTGCGCTTCTACGGTGGCATCGTCAACTGGCAGCTGTTGGTATGCTTGTGCAAGGTCTAGTTTGGCAAACAGGCGGCCTCCTTAGAGCGAGGCGAGAATGTGGCTTACCACTGGAACTGGGTAAGTGTGTTGCTGAAGTGCCTTGTTGATTGTGCACTTGTAGCCTGCACAGATGCAGATGTCCCCATTAGGCTTCACTGGGGTCACTATGGGAGTCTCCCACAGGCTACTGTCCACATGTTGGAGGACTCCCTGTTGCACTAGTTTGTCCAGCTATGCATCAATCTGTGATGACCCAGGGCCCCGAACGGAGGCAAAGCAATTAGCTGGTCAGAATAATTGTCTTTGTAAGCACTGCCAACGTTCACCCAAAAGCCCCCACATATGCTGGCACAAGTTCAATAAAACAATCAATGGAGTTAAACAGTTCTTTAAAGTAAAACAGATAACAAACAAAGTATGATCTTTTCAACACCCAGCTTGCCTATAACCTGCAAACTGCAAAACTGAAGACAGCAAGGAAAACTCAGCAGGAAACAAACTTGATCCAAAATACAAAGAGTCCTCCTTAAATACCTACTTCCCAAGTGTGCCTTGTGAAGTGGGGTGTGATGCTCTCCTCCCGAGCAAGTGAGCCTGCCTCCATTGTTCCCTCCTCCTCTCTGCTCTCCTTGCTCTGGGATCTGGTGGGGAGGGGCCTTGCTCCTCGCCTGAGCTCTGCCTTCCCTGTTCCAAACTTGAAGGGCCTTGGCCTGTTTCAGCCTGTTCCTCCCCACAGTCCTCCGAAGCCACAGACACCCCTCCTGGGCCTCAACAGGGAACTTCATGTCGTCCTCAGAGTCAGGCTCAGACGGAGGCATGACAATTTTTGGCTTTAAAGTGAAGGGCACTCTGTGTGGTTTAATTCTAATGGGAGTGACTGTCGGGTCAAGATTCAGGGAGATGGGCGCTCCTCTGTATTGTCCTAGGTCAGGACTGAACACATCAGCATACTCTTGGCATAATGTTGCCAGGTCAGCTGCTTGTGTGCGATGGATGCCTGTTACACGGATGCCCAGGGCTTTGAAATAGTCCAATCCGATGAGACTGGTGTGCTGTCCATTGACCCTCAAACTCTTTGAATTTGACCCTTACAATGGCTTCACCCCTAACAGACACATGGCAATTTTGAAAATCAGTCAGGATGAGGCTTGATGGTTTGAGTTGAACTCACCTCTTGCCTTGTCTACAAATATACTCAAAAGTCTTGTATGAAATGATTGATAGAGCTGACCTGGTGTCTAGCTCCATAGAACATGGAACCCCTTGAAGTTTAACTTGAAGTCTCAACTTCTCTTTGAGGGGGCATTGGGCTCCCGTCTGCTGAATACTTATCCTCCCTGAACAGTAACCAACTCTGTTCTGTCCTGGGGCCCATCTACCTTTCTGAGGTACATCTGCAATGCTAGCTTCTTTCTGGTGACCTCTATAGACCCTGGTGATGTGGCCTTGCTTCCCACAGGCACAGCACATGGCTGTGTGAAACCTGCACTCAGTTCTTTTATGTTGTCCTCCACAGCTAGCGCAGTTTTGAAGAAGAATTGCTTGTTCTGTTGCGCGATGCCATCTAAATGGCTCTTTCTGCAGCCGGTCGATCTCATCGACTTCATCTGGTTCACTCAGTCTTTCAATGGTCTCCTGATGTATTGCTGCGAGGCCAGAATGTGTCTTCTGAGGCCGGAGAGCCTTCACTGCTCCACCAGCAGCCTCATCTGCCATGATTTCCTTCAGAGCGTCTTGGAAGATCAGATTCTCCTTTCCAAATAGGCGCTGCTGCAACTCTCTGTTCAACAGTCCATACACAAGTCTGTCTCTGAGACGGTCTTCCAAGTCAGGGAATTCACATTGGCATGATGCTTGACAAAGTGCTGCCACGAACTCAGCTACTGATTCACCTGACTTTTGCTCCCGTTGTTCAAACGTGTGACGCCAAGCAATTACGGACAGCTTTGGCTCAAAGTGCTCTTTTAGCCTCCTCTTTAAGTCTGCATAGGTTACTGATTCGATGCTTGCTGGTGCTACCAGATTCTCGGCAATGTCTAATGTAGCCTGTCCACACGCATAGAGTAGAGTAGCTGCTTTCAAGCCATCTTCTCTAACCTGGTTGGCCCGCAGATAGTTGTCTACCCTGCAGATGTAAGAACTCTACTGTTCTGGATAAGAGGCATCGAATTCGTTCAGCCTGCCCAGCTTAGCCATGGTAGTATTTAGGGAGGTCTTAGACACTGCCTCTCTTGCTGTGATAGGAGATGAACTGCCTAGATCCTAGGGATGGATCCCTCAGGATGCTGTGCCTCCAGTGTGGCTTACTGGCAGGCAGGGTGGGGACGTGGTCCTACCAGGGCTCTGGTGCCTGGTCTAACACCCAGTGACTTCAACTCTAATAGGCATCATTCTCTCCTTCAGCAGGAATGCCACACTTTTGTAAAAAGGTAAAATAATTTAGCCTTTAAGACTTATTTAACCCTGTTTGATTTTTCTTAGTGTTTAACTGCTCCTTCCTTCCTTCCTTCCTTCCTTCCTTCCTTCCTTCCTTCCTTCCTTCCTTCCTTCCTTCCTTCCTTCATCTGTATTGGCTTAAATTGCTTGTTTCATGTTTCATTATATAATCTACGATAAGGCTTAAAACATGTCCTATATGCATACATATCTACATATAACATATAGAAACAAACAGTCCAAAGTCCAACTGCCATTCTTAATTCATTGGGATTTTATCTTAACACATTCCTAGAACATGCTAGCTTTTATGTGCTAGATTTCTATGAAAAAAACAAATTTATTTTAAAACTTAAAACTATATAAAACTTATATGAAAACTTATATGTTGAAATTAATTACTTTGCTATAGCTTTCTTGAAAAAAACATAATCTTAACAGCTTCACTTCTTGTTCACTTTAATTTTCTAATACTGACTCAGTTTCTTCTTCGCTATGTTCTTGTTCAAAGCAGCTTAGAATATCAGCCTATTCTCATCTGTTGTACCCAAAGTCTCTTATTAATAAAAGTTTTTAATAAAGAACTCTGTTACATCTGAAAATAAGAACAGTATCCCTAGGAGACACTAAATGATAACATCAAGCTTCAATGTTTTTTTTTCTCTTTCCCTTTTCCACTTTCTCTCTTTTCTTCTTTGACTTGAAGCATTATGAGTTTCTTCCTAAGATCACAATGTTCTGATCTTCTTCAATTTTATTCACTCACCTTTACAACCTGAGGGTATGGAGCTTCAATCTTCAAAGCTGTAATAACAATAATGAAGTTGCTATAGTTACCTTTCTGTTTTTCTAATGAAACAGACTCAATTCCAACTCTGCACAGGAATTGCAGTTAAGCCATTGGAAAAAGTTCTGATGTGAAAATCAAATTGATCATTTATACACCTTCTTCCTTAATTTCAGCTCTCCCCTCTTCAGTGAAATGAGCTGAAATTTATTTGATTTCTATTTAGTTGGATGATGCTTAGTTGATTATGTCTTTTTCTTTGCAAAATGAAAGTGGAAATTTTGCAGGATAATACAGATTAAGAAAAGCATCAGTGAGCAATGAACCTGAGCAGCTTACCTCTAAAATTAAAATCACAAGAGTAACTAATGGAGCAATGAAGCAGTAAAAAAATTCCCATAATACATTCCATGATTTATTGCCAGGTAATACTGATGGAAAAATGCAATAAGAATAGAATAATGGAAACATGTATATGGAATCTTTACTGACATCATCTGAATATTTTAATTCATTTTTGTCAAACCTTTCAGACACTTAAGCTCCATTATTTGACTAACTTTGGAATAAATTAACAAAAACGTGATACAAATGCTGAAAAGTACTGATAGATAAAACAGGATTTTTTTTCTTTTTACGACTCTGTAATCCCTTGTATCAAGGTAGAGTCAGGGCAACTGAATGGAGCTGAGCGTTTACTGGCCAGATGTCCTTCCTGATGCCTACATGGAGTTCGCAGCAGATATTTGAGTGGTAGGCAAGTGTTTTCACCTCTAGGCCACTGCACTGCTCTATGGGATAAAACAGAGAATTATCCACATGGAATGCAAAGACATAGGAAGGATGGCTCATTATTTAAATATTGGGTCAATCTTATAAATCAGTGATAGAATGGAGACAGTTTGCTTCTTGCTATCAAAAGAAAAAAGGAAAGAAGTTGTACTTTCTTTTATAAAAATTCATGCATTATGCTATTTCTTGATTTTTTGAGCATATTGAGCATTATGACAGATAATGACCCCTTTTTGGTCATGTTCAAAATGACTACCCATCTATTTTTACTGCTGTAAATTTCTTGGTTGGCTAATGTGTTGAGAAATACACATTACATTTTAAATTATAACACCAGTCCTTGCTAATATGGTTAATTAATGCAAATAAATGCTTAGCATTTGTCATCTTGTTCCTGCTATTATCTTGTCCAGTTTGAGTGCGCAAAACAGAAACACTACAGCCCGAGGTCCTATTTAACAGAATCCCTGAATTGGAAGAAAACATTTAGTAGAGTTGTGCAATCACTAATGAATTGTTTTGCTTTGATAAAGGCTTGAGAATAGCCATTTTTCCAAATTATTGCGTGAAGCTATGTGCCCTCTTGGATCTAAGAGAGCAGTAATGTGAGGGAGCCATTCCTTTTTGCTTTACTTTGCATATACTCTAGCAGCTTTGGTGAGCACTGCTGGAGAACAATGAAGAGAGTTGTAAAGAAACATCATTCCCCTCAGCTTTCTAAGCACTTCTTGCCAATGTGCAAACACAACACCTGCAGACAAGTCTCTTCTGGCTTTTGTAGGTGACAGGTAGGAGTCACAAACTTCAAGGAGATGTGATATGTTCTATCAAGGCAAATTGTGCTATTCATTACTGCTCTGGTATAATATTGTTCATTGAAGCAAATCTAAGTCACCTTGCCCCATTTAGAATGAGTTTGCTTTTACTATGGTCACTGCAAGTAGAGCAAGAACTGGATTTCTTCCCCTGAGAGAATTTCTTTGCCTGTGACATCATAATATAAAGTGTGTCCCTTAAATGATGGAAGCAATGTTGTAGTACACATTTTGTCATATTTCCCTCTTTGTCTCTAACACATTCCAAATTCATACATGAATTACAAGTTTTCTAAAAAATAATTCCTTGCAGGATTCATTTAATGATCACATATTCACTTAACAACCGTGCCAAAAATGTAGTAAAATTAGGTACGACTCACTTAACAACCACCTTGCTTAGCAATAGAAATTCTGGCCTTCAAACAGTTGCCTTATCTCAATTCTTAAGTTATTTGCTATTAATAACACAACTCAGTTTTTAGCATATTTGTTTTAGAATGAAGACAAGATTCCACACAGATTGTTTTTGAAGTGAGTTATTTAAATTTGATTTGGAAAAAAATAACCATGGGGAAAGAAATACAGCCTCTGTGAACAAGACAACATCTCCCAAACACCCAGACTTTGTATTCCCACTTTGAGTTAAATTACTGGTTCAGAACTGAAGTATGAACATACTGGGTAATGTGTGGGATTACAGATAGCATTACTGAAAGAAAATTTAGTGAAGAAGAGAACATAAGGAAATCGTAAGCAAAATCTGTTTTGAAAGGTAACAACCCCAAGGCAATGAATCCTTCCTTCACCTGTTGTTAATAGAAACCTAATTATGATCTGTTATTTAAATGCCATCCATCTAACCATTCATCTCTGCCCTACAAGAGACAGAGAGAGAGAAGAGAGAAAGTCTTAGAGGAAGGATTGTTGTCCATTAGGAAAAACCTTCTAGTGGTGATCATGTGTGAATGGAAAATTCTTGCATCTTAGAAGTCTACAATTCCTGTTGATTGATATACACATTATAATCTTCCTAAATACTGAGAGTACTGAGAATGGAATTGAATAATCTGGCAGAGGGTTGGAAATGTAAGCATGGCATTTACTTACTATTTCTTTTAGGTGGTGCATAAGATTGTTTGTTTCTTTCTTTGGCCTGATTTTCTTTTCATACAAATGTAACTACCAGCAATTAAACTGATAGTTATACTGCTGTTCCTGTTTAAACAGCTAAAAGTACCTGTAGAAACACCATGTCATCACATTGTGCAGATTGTGTCCCCTCCCACCTCACTTTTTCCCCTGACAACAGTAAATTTACTGAGACCTGCACGTAGCTATTATTCCAACAGTGCTTTGTTGGGCACTGCTATATACTGGCATGGCAACTTCCTGGATCAATTATTGTATTGTACTCTATACAATACAAATACAATACAGTACAAATACTCTATATTTTATATAGGGTTGGCTTTCATTTACTCAAAAAGCAGAGGCTCAGTACTTGGTAAAAATCACCTAAGAGAAGCAGAATTTTCTGACTTAAGATTCCTTGGCTGCTGATCAGTTCCATAGGAAAAACAAAACACCTCTCTATCCTTTCTTAACTATTCAAACCCTAAAAAGGATATTGCCTTTTCTGTATGAAGCAAAAGTGTATGAAGCTGAGTGATCTTCTGATTCTGAATAGTGGAGTGGAATTGTCACACTTCTTTGACTGACTAAAGTAATTTCTGTTCATGTAATAAATACACTACTTGTTGAGGTGGATCGGTTTCATACTGGCATAGAAGTATGCTCACTTTTCACATCACTAATCTGAACTTTCCTTTTCATTTAGGTCAGAGGGAGGGATGAACTCACTCTTCTTTGAAGGCTGAATTCAGTCAGCCACATATTCTAGCAGTGCAAGATTACTTTGAGGTTGGGACTTTGGGGAGGGCAAAAATCACATGCTGACGCTACAAACAGTCTTCGACTTACCATCAGTAGTTTAGCCAAATTATGACCTGTCATCAACATTACAATTGCCACCGCATTCACAGGATTGCATTTTGAGATTTGGCAACCAGCTTTCATTTACAAGCAGGTGCTTGATCATGATACCATGATCATGTGATCACATTTTGCAACATTTTTTACTGTTTTCCAGCAAAACTTGGCAAAAACACCCATTGGATGAACTGGATTTGGACTTATGACCCTGTGATTCAGTTAATGACCATGATGACTCATTTAATGACATAGTGGCTTGACTTATAACCACAATGACCAAAATGCTTTTCTATTTCATCTTCATGGAAAATATCTTCTTAATGGCTTGAAGCAGAACCCTGAATGATCATAAGGGATTTTCAGTTAAATCATGCAGGCGCTCAGTGCAGTTTTCGGTGGTGGTGGGGGAATGGTTTGCCATTGCATTTTTCTTAGGACTAGCCCAAAGTCACCCACTTGGCTTCATACCTTAGGTCTCTCTACCCCTAGTCTTTGATCTCCCTGGACCAAACTTCAGGCATTTTTAGGGAAACAGAAATTAATACTGGACTTCAGTATTCTATTAGTAGTTAGCAATACTGTATATAACAGCTGCAGTTTGAATGTGATTTTACAATGTCAAGTATAGACAGATATCTTCATACATACAATAGGATATAAGCAGAATAAAATAAATCTGCTTCTGAACAAACTCTTCTGAAATGAGAAGTGGAAGTTGCAGGAGAACATTACATGTGTCAATGTATTAAGAAACTATGTGTATTTTGCATTTATTTTTAACAGACATGTATCATACAAAGAAAAAAATTGATGGAATGTGTCCAAATATAGCATTATTTTCATAAGAATTATGAAAAAGATTTCCAGAAGAATGTGGTTTTATAACAATAAAGCTTAAAATACCTAATAAATCTTTGATAAATATAAATGTCTACTCTTTGCATTACTAATCACCTAACTCATTTCCTTTTTCAGATTAAAACATTGTTAATCTATGATGTAACAAATCACAAGTAATTATGTCACTAGGAAATCTATGGAGGAAAAAAAAATCTCTTGCAGCACTCAAATTAGACTCATATACCTGAAATAGTAGACTTCAAGCTTAGCACCTTGTTTTTAGTTTTCCATTATGGGACTGGCAAGTGGTCTTCTGAGTAATGTCAGCTGGAATAAGACCCATGAAGTTATATTTGGGAACAACTAGAATCAAGCCAAATTTGGCTCAGGTCCATCCAAACTTCCTACAGCTGGAGCTACGTTATAGGAAAGAGAAATGGCAATAAGCCGGCTATGTTGAAATGATGATTCCTTGGAGTCCTCAAAAGTTTCATGTTGAGAAGCTTCTCTCTAGCCAGTGAAAGTTATCTGTCATCATTTTCTTTTTTTATATCTTCATTTTTGTCAAAGAAGAGCATTACAATTACATGCATAAGAAATATTGCTGTTTTAGTGAAACCTATAAAAATATCTAAAGGCTAGTGTTACTAACACAATATGATTTTAAAATACTGAGATCTATATATAAATGTTCTTAATGTTAAGATTACAAACTAAGTAGTGGAAATATAATATAAAATATAAGTTAGAATGATATAATGGAAAAAATCTGTCATTTTTTTCTATTTTTAATTTTCTGTGTGGTTCATCTTTTCCAGAATTTGCCAGCCTCAAAAGCTTCTGATACAGTAGATTGCAAGTCTTATTGTCTTAAGCCATGTGCACATAAGGCTTTGGGAACTACAACTCCCAGCAGACACAGCCAATATGGTTCATCCTGAGACTGTGGGAGATGTGGTTCAAAATAATCCTGCTAAACTACCAACTCTCAGGCTATAAAACACAGAATGCAAAGGATATCAGCACCATTAAATGAGCAATAAGATTGTGAGGGAAGAGGTGAAAAAGGAAGATGCACTGATAAATTTAGACCTGTTTCCTTATTCTGCAGAGTATTGAATACATATCTCTATGTAATCAGAAGAATCAATGCAAGAAGTCACTACTTTGTGAACTCAGAGCCACACCTTTACAGATCTTGGGTGGGAAAGGTTCATGGCTGTGTACTGAGTGGAAATGTCTATATGCTTACTTCTGCAAGGAGATGATAATGAGGTGTTTTTAAGAACACAAACTGAATAACAGTTGCAAATATATACAGAGGAGGTTATAACAGTCACTAGTGTTTTGTATTAGAAAACCACCTCTTTTCTCATTATATGAAATTTGAAAAAAACTGCTACACCTGCAGTAAATTTAGGATTATATTCAAACAAATTTGAACCCAATTATTTTAATAGTTATTTAATTCTACACCCACTGCCAAGCAAACAGATCCTCTACACATTAATGTTAATAAGAGTCCCACACAAAGCAAAGAGATTGTCTTTTTCACCAAATTACTGAAATATTTGTGCTAGAAACTCCTGGGGAGCCTTGTAAGGTTTGTGTGTGTGTGTGTGTGTGTTGTTCTTGTTTAAGCCTAATAAAGATAGCTAAACTTTGCTAGAACCAGAGCTTTTGGTGTTTAATGGAATGGAATGTTAAGATTGCATTTCTTTAAAAGAATATAGAAATGAGGTAGAACAAAAATTCCATAGGCAGAAACAATGACAACAGATGGTGTCGATTACATTAAATTAAATGCACTTGTCTCACAGTGTATGTTCTGTGTCTGTTTATGAGTTGTGGAGTTTACTCTAAGACAGAGTTCCCAAACCTTTCTGGGTTGGCGGCCTGGAGAAGGGAGGAGGGGAAAAAGAGGGGATGGTTTTGTGGGAGGGGCAGATGCATGAGTGTGTGTGCGTGCATGACACCCGTTGCCCACGCAAGTGTGGCTGAGAACACCTATGACGCTCACATAAGTGAAGCCCCAAGCACTCATGCATGTGGAGCCATGAGCGCCAGCAATGCTCACGCAAATGAGGCCCTGAGCACTCGCACGAGGGGCCCCAAGTGCCTGCGATGCTCATGTGAGGCCCCAAGCTCCTGCGATGCTCATGCGAGTGAGGCCTGAATGCCCACAACACTTGCACGGGTGGGGCTGCAAGCACCTGTGATGCTCATATGAGTGGGTCTGTGCATGTACACATGCACACACCAGCCAGCAACTCACACGAATAAGCCACGGACTGGTACTGGGCCATGGCCCACAGGTTGGGGACCCGTGCTCTAAGGAATTAAGCACGTTAATTTGCAATCCAAGGGTATCCAAATTGTATGACTTATTATCTTATATATTTGTTTTGGTATAAATGCATCATAGGCATGCTATTTCCAGGATATTTTAGCATAATTCATGCTAGGTTTTCAGATTCCACTAAACTATTTTTTTTACTTTGACCGGGAAAATATGCCAATTGGAAAGCTGCAGAGCTTTTGACATTCACATGATTTGCTTTCAGTTCAGTACGTTTGGAAACGTTATGTATGTAGAAATAAAAAGAAGCAAAAATTATGTTATCCTTTCCTATTTATTCAAAAGAAAAGGCCTTTAAGTTCAGTGAGGCATATTTGTAGATAAGTGCACATAAGACTGCAGCCTAAAATTTTAAGGTAAAACTGTGAGGAAATGCATAATTATGACATCCAATATACATGCTAATACTTAAAAAATAAAATTATAAACATTGGAGTAGTGCCTGTATTAAGATATAATTTAAGGATTTGCATTTCAAAGGAAAATATCCCTTTCCATCATTTTTTCTGGGGTTTTTTCTTGAAGTTCCAGTGATTTGTCCAATAAATAAGTCATAAACAAACTAGGAGTCAGCACAGATTAAAAAGTACCAAGTAAATAATTTTAAGACTATTGAAACTATTGAAATTTTGTCACTCAGCCATCATAGTTTGAAGATAAAACATCAGTTAGAAAAGAGCTGCCGTTTCTCTTTGGCTACAGCAGTTAGGGACAAAACCTAATTATTTTCTAAGATAGCAATTCATGTCTTGAATCCATCAGAATACAATGACTTATAATTGCTCCTAACTCCTTCATTAAAGATCAAGGTTGCTTTCTTTAAAAACAGTGAATTTGCTACTCAAAAGACACCTTAATATTCTGCAAATTCTTTCCAACATTTCACTGCAAAGGGCTGTTACTTCCATGATTAGTTTATCCACAGGCTCCTTTTTAAGCAAGATGTTTCTTCTCAAAAGGGCTTGTCATGTTATGAATTTTATCAAAATAATATTTCAGCTGACCATCATAGTAGAACTGAGCATCATTCATTCATTCATTCATTCATTCATTCATTCATTCATTCATTCATTCATTCATTCATTCCTTGCACTTTAATGAGGATTTTCCAATATACAACATACGTGTTTCAAAAAATACATTGTTGTAGTGCATTTATTATGTGCAAATAGAATTCCTTTTCTTCATAATTTGGGAGATAGAAATTGAAGGTTATTCCAAACAAGGCTTTCCAGTAGATCATCAGCAAACTAGTTGTAAATAGCACAGATTTGTTCATCAGGGTTTGCCAACATATGTTTTTCTGTTCACTCACCTTTAATATTTAATTCTTATTAGTTGTATGAGATGTGTGTTCCAACAGGGATTCTAAAAATGGTGTTCTTTCCATGGGTATTTTCCCTATAACTTGCAGTTCTGGACCTACCCTTTCACTGAAGAAGGAAGTAAACAAGGGCATAATCTCAGAATGGGATTGTGTTTAATTGATAGTTCTTTAACCACTGAAATCCCACGCATATTTATTAACTCCATATTTTATTTTATGTTTTTTGCACTATGCTTATATTCAGGAGATTTTTTTTTTACTTACATGGGCTTCTGCTAAATTCAGAGCTCCAGTAATATGGCTGGTTAGATTATTGTCAGGTTTGTTGTGTCAACACAGCCAATGTTGAGTCTCTCAGTAGTAGTATTTTGATCAGATCTGTGAGGTGATTTGCTTATAAACCTGGCTCCATAATATAATGAGTTGTTAATTAGTTGAACTGCAAAGGAACCTCATTACGATGCAAAATACTTTCTCTGCCCTAATAAGAAGCTTATTATAATTGACCCTGATACTATTCTGGAAAGTTCACAAGTAGAGGCAGGCCTGAACTAGCTGAATCAATGTCAAAATAAAGCAGATGAGAATTGTATATAAATTTAGGTGCGCTGTTTAAAATTGGTAGATCCTTATGTGTTGAGTCCAAGTTATGAATTAGCAAAGCAAATAAATGGACACTTATTTTGAGTAATGCATTACTTTACATCACATTTGTGTCTGATTTCCAAAGCAATTTTGTCTATTTGAATTGCTTGTATAAATATATTTAAATAAAGTTTTCTTTTGAGCTCTAAATTATATACTGTATATTGATAATAGTATTTAAGAACTAATCATTTCAGTTGGATGTTGGCTTATATCTGCAATTGTATAACACTAAACTATATGTTTCATAATTTAAAGCTACACACATTTAGAAAAAAATATTTCTACATTTTTATTTTTTTAAGAAAAGTTGCACATGTAACAGTGATTAGATTCTTTGCTAAAGTGATTTATTTTTCTCTTTTTGAAGAAGTGCTATTTATTAAATTAATACATTTCTGTTTAGTGTGACATATTAAATTTACTATTATTTTGATTTTGATTTACTATGCTTTGCCCAAAACAATAGAACCATAAAGAAAAGGCAACCAGTGTGCTATGAAACCTTTTTTGCCTGTACCACTTTGAGCTGCAAGTGGGCATCAGCCTTGATTATTTTTCCACATCAGAAACCATTTCCATACAGGAAAAATGGTCATCCGTCTATTTCTGTACTTGTAGTTGGTTCCCAGATGGATTATAATATGATTTAAAGCACATATGCACAATTAGTAGAGGCTGAGGAAAACATGAGAAATATTATTTTCTATTTGTCCAGTATTTTAAAGTTTTACAGGTATTATTTTTCAGTTATTTTCCAAAAATAAAGAAAAAAATAATAAAAGATAATATAGCAGTTTTCTCCAATCTGGCATTACCTAGTTGTTTTAGATTTCTGCTTCCATAATTCTAAGCCAATATGACCTGGAAGTTAAAGTCTAAAATACCAAGAGAGCAAAAATCTTTGAAAAGCTGAACTATAGCATTCTGCCTTATGAATGGACTATGTTTTGGTAATATATATATTTATATTTGATTTATATGCCATCCTAATATGCATGACTTTAAGCAGTTTAAAAATGGGACAATGAAACGCAATGAAAACAGAATATATTATCCAAAACAAAGTCTGCACAAAACAGCAAACTCAGTTATTCTGTAAGTAGTCCTCAACTTACAACAATTCATTTGGTGAATGTTTAAAGTTACAATAGCACTGAAAAATGTGACTTATGATCATTTTTCACAGCATCCCCATGGTCACGTGATCAAAATTCAGATGCTTTGCAACTGATTCATATTTATGACCATTGCTGTGTTCCGGGGTCATGTGATCCCTTTTTGTGACCTTCTGACAAGCAAAGTCAATGGGGAAGCCAGATTCACTTAACAACTGGGTTACTAACTTATCAAATGCAGTGATTCACTTAACAACTGTGGCAACAAAGGTTGTAAAATGGGGCAAAACTCACTTAACAAATTTGTTTAACAGAAATGGCCTCTGTTGTGGTCATAAGTCGAGGACTACCTGTAATCAAGAATGACTTTATCTTACTACTTGCAATATAGTAATAACAAATACAGATAATATCACACAACTACAAAAATAACTTTCAACCACACTAAGCTATTCAAATCAGTGGGGTGAATCTCCTTGTCTACTGTATTTGTACAGAGCTAGTAATTCATACCCCACAGACTGAACAGTCTCTGTAAAGAGTAGTCTCCCTGTTGGCTAAATTGTGAATTGGCTCAGTCAAATGCTGGGGCCATTATCTGGTGCAAATGAATTAATTATCACACAAAATTGCAACCAATTTATTCTGTACAGCAACAAAGAGCTGGTCTCAGGACCCAAGTCACAAATTGAGAGGCCCTGATACACAAATTAGCATAGGTTATATATGTTGTGTAGTGGGAACAGTAAGGCATTGAAGACACGGAGTAGAATTAACAGCTCTTTATTAGGTTCTCACATAAGCAAGCTCTAGCACAGTGGTTCTCAACCTTTTAATGCCGCGACCCCAACCGGTCGTAAGTCGAGGACTAAACCGGTCGTAAGTCGAGGACTAAACTGGTCATAAGTCAAGGACTAAACCGGTCGTAAGTCGAGGACTACCCAACTGGTCGTAAGTCGAGGACTTTCCCTGCCCGGGAGCGCCGTGCATGCGTGGTTCCGCCCCCTGCGCCGGCCGAGGCATAGCTGGCAAGCAGCAGAGACGGAGCAGGCCGACCACCAGCTGGCCCAGCCCAAGGGAGGTAAGGCACCCGCCGGAAAAGGGGAAAAATGGCAGACAAAAAAAATGGCAGACAGCCTTGCTTGGCAACCCCCGTGAAATGGTTGATCGACCCCAAATGGGGTCCCGACCCACAGGTTGAGAACCACTGCTCTAGCAGCTGCCTGACTTATATTTATATGGACCGCCACTAGGCGGCAGCCAATCAGTTTAAAGTACTCATTCCTGCCTAAAACAACAGGCTTAAAGTTATACAGACAGTCTATCATTCAAATAAAGCAATCAGTTAACCGTTTCTTTATAATAGACCCTTTGAATTGCTTAATATAACACCCCTTCCCCCTAAATCAATACATATCCATAAACTGTACATATTCATTTAGATAAGTAGGTGGCTTCTGCGATCATTTCGATCGCCTCATTTCTGCCTGAGGTTCCTGGTCTACCCTCGGTTGGTTGGGTAGACCAGAGTCTTTTTGACAGCTTTGGTCAGGTAGACCAGTCTCTGTTTGTCTTTGCTGGCTAGGTAGACCAGTCCCTGTTTGTCTTTACTGGCCGGGTAGGCTGGTCTCCTTTCGGTTGGTCTGTTTGGGTAGACCTGTACACTCATCTGTGAGCGGAGCAGTTCCTTAAGGGCCAGGAAATAAGTCCTCCAGCATGCTCTGATCTGCAGGCACTGTTCCTTCAGTCAGAAGCGACTCACCCACAGCTGAGTTGTCCAGTATGTCTCTTTGAGTCGCACAGGACTCCGGAGATCGAGATGCACTGCTGTTGTCAGGCAATCCTCGGCTCTCCTCTTGGTCGGCGGTGACAGTTAGATTAGCCTGCCGCCAACGCAGTTGATCAATGTGGCGGTACAAAACACACCCATCTTCCAGGACCACTTCGTACAAAAGTGGTCCTGACACCTTACAAACCACAGCTACCACCCACAGTGCCCCTTGACCGTAGTTCCTTGGCCAAACTCGGTCGCTGACTCGCAAATTTCTCAGGGGCTTGGGCTGCACTGTCTCTGTCGCAATTCTGTCTGGATGGAGACGGTCCAGCTTCGTGGTCAGCCGACGTCCCCAGCTCAGCTCTGCTGGGCTATGACCCATTGATGTGCATGGGGTAGTGTGTTGGCAGAGCAAGAAGTCTGCCAACCTGTGATGTCAATCGCCCCTGGTTAGTCTTTTAAGTGCTTCTTTGGTCGTCCTGACCATCCTTTCAGCTTGGCCGGGTGAAATGGGGCAGAGGTGGCGTGTCTAATCATATTAGACCTTAGAAATGACTGAAGTTCTGCAGCAATAAATTGTGCCCCATTATCTGATACGATTACATTGGGTAAGCCGTGTATGGAGAAGATTCTGCGCAGTTCCTGGATGGTCCTGGCAGTAATATAGAAGGGATAGGTGCTACCTCAAACCACTTTGAGTGACTGTCCACTACAATGAGGAACACCTGTCCTTGAAAGGGTCCTGCATAGTCTATGTGAATCCTAGACCAGGGAGTTTGCGTAGTTGCCCAGCAATGTACTGGGGCTTGAGGCATTTCAGGTCTAGACTGTTGGCAAACCTGGCATCCCTTAACTTGAGCCTCAATATTTTTATCCAACCCTGGCCACCACAGGTAGCTTCACATGAGTGCCTTCATCCTGACTATTCCAGGATGACCCTCATGCAGAGATTCTAAGACTCTTTACTTGAGCGTGTGTGGGACTACAACCCTGCTCCCCCATAGAATACAACCCTTGTGTGCAGACAGCTCATCCTGTCTTCTAATGAAGCTCTGAAACTCTGTTCTAGGTCTGGTTCCTGGTCACCCCCTCAACACCCAGTTCAAAACTCTGCTGAGAGTTTTGTCGGAGGCTGTCTCAGCAGCCACATCCCCTGCATGAAGGGGATATTCTGGCAAGTCTTGAATTGACAGGATGCATGCAGCAGGTGGGGTCTGGCTCTGAGTTTGGCAGGGGCAGTCTGCTGAGCATGTCAGCATGGCCCATTTCCCTGCCCGGTTTGTGAATTAGACTGTAATTATAAGCGGCAAGAAATATGGACCATTTCAGCATCCTTGGAGATAGGATCTGAGGAGTTTGTTTGTCTGTCATGAACAGACCAAGTAGTGGCTTATGGTCGGTGAAGACTGTGAATAAGCGACCATAAAGGAAATCATGAAATTTTTTGATGCCGGCCACAATGGCCAGTGCCTCTTTATCTATTTGGGCGTAGTTGCATTCTGCCGGTGACAGTGTCCTTGAATAATAAGCTATGGGAGCTTGCCTCCCATCGACCATTAAATGGCTCAGCATAGCTCCTATTCCGTACAGAGATGCATCACATGCAATGCAAGGTAGCTTTTCGTTAAAATGAGTTAACACAGAGTCTGATGACAGCAGTGATTTGACTGCTTTGAAACTGTTTTCGTGGGCGCTAGTCCATTGCCATGGTGCCCTTTTATCTAAGAGCCTGTGTAGAGGCCCCGCTAATGCAGCCTTGTGAGGTAGAAAGGCATGATAAAAGTTAAGTAGCCCAAGGAATGCCTGCAGCTCCCCCTTTGACTTTGGTCTAGGAGCCTGCAAAATAGCTTTGAGCTTTGAATCAGCTGGGTGTATTACAGCAGTGTCTATGCAGAAACCCAGGAACTCTGTGGACTTGACTCCAATTTGACATTTTCCCCTTTTTAGCTTCAGCCCCGCTTTGCGGAAGCACTGAAGAACAGCCTTACGCATTCAGCAAGTATCTCTGCTGACTCCCCAGCAATTAAAACGTCGTCAAAATAAGGACACACTCCTGGAATGTTTTTTAATGTGCGTTCCATCACACTCTGAAAGAGCCCGGGGGCTACACTGACCCCAAACTGCAGGCAACAAACCCTGAATGCCCCTCTATGGGTAACTATTGTTTGAGCCTCAGCAGAGGCGTCATCCACAGGCAGTTGCTGATAAGCCTATGCCAGGTCCAGCTTTGCAAATAAGCGACCTCCTTGTAAGGATGCCAGAATATGGCTAACTACAGGTACCGGATATTAATAGTGCCTTATTAATAGTGCACTTATAATCAGCACAAATGCACATCTCTCCGTTAGGCTTGACCGGTGTAACTATGGAGTTTTCCCACACACAGCTGTCAATAAAGCCTGTAACACTGCTAGCTTTGCCACCCAAAAGGGCTCTGATAAGCAGAAAATTTAATGAATTATTAAACTAATAGATTGGTTGTTGAATCAAAGTGCACCTCCAAATATGTCCACAGCCTGTATCTTTGATAGACAGTGTTACAATAAATTTATCTTGTATTTATTTACTATTAATTGAATACTATTATTTTACAGAAAGACCTTTCTTCTTATCAAAGTTATAATCATGTAATTTTAATAAATACTATTCATGCTACAAAAATAGAATATTCTCCTTTTCATAAATTTTCAAGGAAACAATATAGCTTTTCAGCTACTTCCTAAAAGCTGCTATTGTTGAATTCTGTCTCTCTGTCTTTTTTAATATCCAGAAATATAACTAAAAAAAGGAAAGAATGAACATAATTATTTACAGTATGCTACCTGAATCTACTGCAACTTTTTTTTTGGGGGGGGGGGGAAGGGCGAGCATAAAATAATTGAGATATATTTCTGGAATGATGGCAAAACGTTTAGAGACCGAGTGCCCAAACTGCAATTCAAAACCCACTTATGCATTGTCGGGTGCTGGGTGGGTGTGGCCCATTGACTGGGTGTGGCCAATTGGATGGGTGTGGCCCATTGAATGGGCGTGGCTGTGGTGGTAACAGCAGACTGGGTGGGACTAAAAAGTTCAATCAATCAATTCCAACTTTGCAAGATCTTTTTTTCCCCGCGAGAAGTTGAAATTGACTGATTGATTGAACCTTTTTTTTTTTGCACACGGCGGTGGAGGCCTAAAGTGAAAAGGTTTTATAAAACCCAGCTGAAGGCCTAGGACTGGGGCAATGGCGCATGTGCCCACAGAGAGGGCTCTGAGTGCCGCCTCTGACACCCATGCCATAGGTTCGCCACCACTGCACTATGAGATTAACTGTACTCTGTGACAGGCATTCTTTTTCCATTTTCAAATAGATGATAAATTTGAGTTGATTTCCTCAAAATTAGAATCATACATCTTGAGGAGATAGATTAGATGCGGTTAGCCTCAGATTTCACAGAAAAAATGTCTTCTCGGGGAGTTAAATATCTTCTTCTGAAAAGGAAACATCCAGGAGTTATATTATACTACATAATATGTAGTATTATGTTATTAAAGTCACAAATCCATCAGTGTTCATGCCCCCAGATATGTTTTAATTTCAAAAGGTCACTAAATGAATTGTTATAAGTTGAGGACTTTTCCTGGAATTTTGGCTTCTTTTCAATAAGAAAATTGCAGATTTGGTTAAGAGACCCTTTGCACAAATATATCAATTATGTGCTCTCCTGGATCAAGCGACTGTCATCATTCCCAATCCTGCCTTTGGGAGCTCAGCATTAGAGTACTGCAATGTGCTGTAAATGAAGCTGCCTTTGAACACCACTCAGAAGCCACATCTGGTTCAGAATAAATAGTCTTTGATATACTCAATATGCCTATGTGACTTGCCAATTTTGTAAGCTTCGCTGGTTACCAGTTGACTTATAGCAGTGGTGGTGAACCTCTCAGAGACCGAGTGCCCAAACTGCAACCCAAAACCCACTTATGTATCACCGGGTGCCAGGTGGGTGTGGCCCACTGGGTGGGCATGGCCCACTGGATGGGTGTGGCTACAGTGGTCATGGCAGACAGGGTGGGTGTGGCCAGGGTGAGCATGGCCAGCTCAATGTTGCTTCTGGGGAAAGATGCCTGTGGGGTACGGGCAGGATTGGGGGAGATCCAGGGGGTCTCTGGTGGGTGGAGCAGTGGGCAGGAAGGCATCTTGCTCAGCTGATGGCTTGGGGGGAAGGGGTCAGCTATCCCCCCTCCCAAGTGCTGCTATCTCACAAAAGCAGGATGAAAACTCCAAAAAGCAAAAAGAAAAACAAGTTAAAACAGAAGAGTATCTCACAATGGTTTTCTTCCCTGGGGGGTGGGGGGCATGGGGGGAGGCTCCTGAGCCCTGCAGCTCTTCAAGGGGAGAGGAGGAGAGTGGGGAGGGACTGTGCTGGGATCGGGGCTCCTCGTGCCTTCCGCTGCCTGCCTGTGCTCTTTGGCCGCAGATGCTGCAGCTCTACTTGCCTGGCAGAGCGGGGACACAATCATGGACGGGGACACACATGAGGCTGCTGCCTCACTTTCCATGCTGTGCCAGAGTTGGGCTGGGCTGAGCGTGGAGCCTCCTCGACGCTTCTTGCCCCACAGTCATCGGGAGCGCCCACCCCACCTACTGCTTGTCGCAGGGCAGCTGCCACCATCTGGTGCTCTCCAGCCCATCATTGGCCAGCCAGGCATGCCGGGATGCCTCCCTTCGGGCTCCCTTGGCCTATCCCTTCCTCCAGGCTGGGGCTGGTCAATGCTGTGCCTGTCCCCGGCCAGTCCTCCTCCTCCATCCTCCTCCTCCTTCTGCTGGCGGACTGTGGGTTACCGACCCGGGCGGTGCCTCTCCCCACATGCATCCTCAGGCAGAGGAGCCAGGCAGCTGTAGCTCCCACTCCCCTGCAGCCTCCATCTGCCTGAGGCCTGAGATCGGCGTGCCCGGCTGGCCGGCGACAGGCTGGAGAGCGCAGGACAGTGGCAGCCACCCCAGGACAAGGGATAGGCAGGGGAAGAAGCAGCATGGAGGCTCCATGCCCAATCCAGCCCAGCCCCGGCATGGCACGGAAAGTGAGGCAGCAGCCCTACGTGCATCCCTGTGCACAAGTGTGCCCCTGCCCTGCCAGGCAAGTGGAGCCACAGCATCTGCAGCAGAAGAGCACAGGCAGGCAGCTGCTGCAGCTCTGCTTGCCTGGCAGGGTGGGGGCACTCGCATCCCAGCACACCCAGCTGGCTGGCGACGGGTTGGAGAGCACCAGATGGCAGCAGCTGCCCCTGGACGAGCTGTAGGTGGGCTGGGCGCTCCTGATGTCCATGGGGGAAGAAAACTGAAGGGAGGCAGGTGTGATGCTCAGGGGTAGCTGCTCTCCCCCCTCCCTCCGCGTTCCCACAAAAGGGCTGGTTGGCTTTGGCATCACCTGGGCAGGCCTGGCCATGCATCTGTCCAGCCACACTGGCAGGCCTGGCCTTCCTTCCTTCCTTCCTTCCTTCCTTCCTTCCTTCCTTCCTTCCTTCCTTCCTTCCTTCCTTCCTTCCTTCCTTCCTTCCTTCTCCCTCACCTCCTTCCTTCCTCTCTCTCTCTCTCTCCCTTTCTCCAAAGTCCTTGTTCCCCTGCTGGCCTTCTACAAAGGGCAAATGGATACTGCGTCCTACTTGTCTTCTCCAAACTCATGCCCACCATCACTTCCAAAGGCCGTCTGCTTGCTCACTCGCTCTCTCGCTGCACTCCCGCCAAAACCTGCTTTTATAGGTTCCCCTCTCCCCACCCAGCTCTCGCAGCTGTTCCCGCGAGAGCGCTGCTGGATTTGGTTTCCCTGACCTCTCCAGTTCTCATTAGTTGCACACAGAGAGGGGGAGGGGAGCATCCCTCTGGAACATGTGCTGACAGAAAGGGCTCTGCATGCCCAGTCTGGCACGCATGTCATAGGTTCACCACCATGGACTTATAGGTACAATTTGAAGCTCATTTTGGTATGGTCTAGTGCCTCATTATTCAGTATTATTAATTTGATTGCTTCTTTCTACATAGTTAGATACAAAAGGTTCAGAATGCCCTGAGCCCTTTCAGCAAAGTAATGGCATCTTGTAAGATCTTGGAGACGGTGTTTGTCTGTAGTCTGTCCTATGTCCTACAGAGTAGTATTTCTCTGTGATCCTCATGATGCCAGACTGCTGGCCTTATGAAAGCTATGGAGACCTGGCTGTTCAAGCAAGACTAGGCTAGGATGTTTAATTCTGCTTGTTGACTGTTATATGACATTGCTTGTTCCCTGACACAATACCATGTTTCTTATTGTTGCATATATATTTTTCTTCTGTTTTGTTTGTTTTTTTAGTATACCACTTAGATTTCCTTCAGTAGTTGAGGTAGTGAATAAAGATACAATGGCAGGGTAAGAGAAGGAGAATGCTTAGTGCAGGGGTGTCAAACTGCCTGCCCGTGGGCCAGATGCATCATAGCAAAACTATGCCCACCCCATTGCCGGCAATGGAAAAAAAAGTTGCGACACATCACGTGACATTGTGAGTTTGACACCCCTGGCTTATATATATATATATAAGAGGAATGAAGTTATTAACTTGTACATATTTCATACTATAGCTGAAATTTCTGGTGGAAAAAATAACTTCATTGGATTGAGTGGGGCCTTGAAACTTAGAGGAAAATGGCTCTGAAATTATAGAACAACATCTATTGAATTTTGTGAAAGTTTTTAAAAATAAGGGTCATCTTTTTAAAATGGCATTTGCACAATAATTTAGCTAATCTGTGAAGATAATTACCGCAGTTGCATAGGAAAATTGGATAATTGTACATCCAAATGGTTGATGTATATCTAATTAGCCATTTTTTTTACAACTATTTAATTTGCATGGAAGCTTTTTTTAAAAAAAAGATTATTAGTATGAAATGATGCAAAAACAGATGCTCTGCAAGGAATTGTGTGAGAATAGCTTCATACTCATGGCAATCCAGGAGAACATTGTAATAAAAGCCATTTACAATGTCAAGGGGTAGCATGTGATAGAAATTTTTTTAATGAGGTACAACACATTTCCTTTAATTAAAAATGTTATTCTCTAAGCAATGATAATAATAATAATAATAATAATAATAATAATAATAATAATAATAATAATAAAGCAACAATAACTTTTTAAAAAGTAAATATGCTTTAATCTGTGCACCCTAAAGTTAAGGTTATAAATATAAACAACATTTTGAAAAGGTAATAAGTAATCTAAAATGTATTTCAAAAGATTATCTGTGGGATCGCAAAATCCCGGGATCCTGCGCCTGCAGGATGAGCTTATTCCTCTCCAGAGGAATGGACTGGTGATGTACGTTGGCCTAAACCAACGGGCCTCGCTTTAGATCAGGAAACACACGGGCAACATGCTTCTTCAGGTGAGATGGCAGGCAAAGACCCTCAAGCCTCTCCGTGCCTCCCTTTTATTCGTACA